>NW_009914338.1:24892-27187 GCF_000696875.1 Nestor notabilis
TTCCTGCTGTCGAGGTATGCCTGGGCTGCAAGGGAGCACACAGCCCCTGAGACAGCTCCCACGCACTCCGACCCCCAAAAGGAGCAAAAAGAATGCTCCAGCAACTTTAAAAAGCACTTCTTTTGCTCAGCCCACTGCTTCCAGCACTGCCTGGCTGCCTGTACCCTCCTGTGCTGGATTTCCCTTCGCAGAGGGAACTGTTCCCAGCCGGGGCTGGACGGGGGAAGTGGGATGGAGACAAAATGAGGGGCAAAGCATGAGGGGCGAGTGCCTGTCTCTCTGTGTCTGTGTCTCTGTGTCTCTATGTTCGTGTGTGTGTGTGTGTAAGGGGGAGTCTATACAGCCCACCTGCTGCTGCTTTCCCTGTACCATACACCCATCCTGACAGAGGGGGAACAGGCTTTTGCCTGGGATAGTTTGTGTCCTACTGAATGGAAAATAATCCTAGCAACAGCCACAAGGTCTCCGTGGCCACGCTGAGCTTTGTACTATTTTGGGGGTTGGGTTGGGGTTTTTTCTGGTTTTCTTTGGGGTATCGACTGTGTCTGATGGTGATGGGGGGACTGAGGACCCCATAGGAATTGGGAACCTCTGTGAACTCCCAGATGCTTGGCCAAGCCCCCACGATCCCAGGCTGTGATTGTAAATGGGTTAAAGAGGAACAAACTCATTCCAATTAATGTTTTGGGGCATTTCTGCTTATACACCCCCAGCGAGCACATTGGTGATACTGCTGTGAGTACGCAAGGGGAGGTTGGGCTGAGGCGACCCCCTTGTTCCGTGCCTCAGTTTCCCTGTCTGTGCACCTCATTCACCCTGGCTCCTGCCCCTTCGCTGCGGTCCCTCTGTGCACAGACAAAGGCATCAGCCCGGGGGAGCAGCTTTTCATCAGGGCATCAGAATGCAGCCACAGATTGTCATTAAGCTGTAATTAGATGAGGGGACTCAGGTTAAGACAGAGGCACCTCTCTCACTGCTGTTGTGAGCTTATGCTGGGTAAGGGGGGGAAGGTGACTGCACTCCGTAGCTCAGTGTCCCTGGGACAGCAGGGGACACCAGCCAGCGGCTAACAGACCTTTGAAAACCCTTCCTCGTGGCAAGTGCTCTCAGATTTGCCCCACTGAAATGAGGGAAGAGCAAACATCCCCTCCTCTCCCCCAGCTTTTTCAAGCCCCCTCCAAGCCGGTTGCGCTTAGCTTCCCCACTGCAAAATCAGTGCAGGGGTGGCAAAGCTGATGCCATCCAGTGTCTGGGTGCCCGCTGGTGAAGCAGTAGGTGCCCAGCACCCAGCCAGAGGGAGAAGCAAAGGTGTCAGGGATCTTTTTTCCTCCCTTGTGAGATCAGCTCATCCCCATCTCCCACTGCTTTTCTCCTCGCTGCTTTTCTTCTCTGCCACCCCTCCCAGGTTTCAAATTTGGGACAATTTTCAAGGCACTTTCAGCCAATCTGAAGCTTAAAGTCAGCCCTGACCCTTCTCCCAGACCCCAGAGGGGTTCCACTGAGCAATGCCAGTTTTGGTGGCAGAGACATGAAGAACACAAAGCATCAACTCCAGTCCCATCTCACCCAGTATGAGCACCATCTGGAGAAGGTTTCACCCCTGCGGTACCTTGCCCTACTCCAGGATCATGTCCTGGGTTTCTCAGTGGCACCTGCAGCCTCACACAGCTGCAAGGGCACCACCTGCATGGGACCAGCCCTGCAGGGGCCGGGGACGAAGTGCAGCCCCAGGGCCAAGAGCAGGACCCACATCCTGGTCTCCTGGCAGCACCAGTGCTTGCTGGACCCAGAGATGCCCTCAGGTTGCTCTCCTCATGCTGGGAGGTGGGCTTGGTGGCACACCTTGGCACTTGGGCTGCTCTCTGTGTTTGCATCAGTCTTGGGCTCACTATTTGCACCCCAATCTGCTGGAGTAGAGTGGTACTGAGGTGCAGGGCTGAGGGCAGAGCCATTGCTATTCCATAGATCCTCATCATGGTCATACAGAGCTTGGGAGAAGCACGCTTCACGTGGGGAAAAAAGGCACCAAGCCCATTCCTGACGTGCCGCATCACAAGGAGGGAGCTGGAAGCAGGGCTGGAGGGAGCCGCAGACAGGGCAGGGATTGCAGAGGCATTGGAGCGCTCTCCAGGATGCAGGCTTCTCTCCGGGATGCGGGGTGGATTCTCGGGCATGCCAAACCCGGGCAGGCACCGATCCCACTGCTGGGAGCTCCAAGAAGAGCTGGCAGAGGCAGAGGAGCTGGCACAGCTGTGTGGCTTTCAGAGATACTTGATCGATAGCTTCTTCCTCACC
>NW_009914339.1:0-624 GCF_000696875.1 Nestor notabilis
TTCTAGTTTTGACCCAAAATCTTCTAGTTTTAACCCGAAAAGTGCCTCAGAACCACCAAAAACCCCATTTTTCACCCCAAAATCTGTTCCAACACCCCCAAAATCCCCCATTTTCACCCCAAAATCCATATTTGGACCCAAAGTCTTCCAGTTTTAACCCAAAATGTGCCTCAGACCCCCCCAAAAAAACCATTTTTCACCCCAAAATCCCCCATTTTCACCCCAAAATCTCCCTTTGGCCCCCAAATCACCCTTTTTCACCCCAAACCACAGATGGGGTGGGGATGGTGACGCGCCTCAGCTTCGCCTGCCTGCCGGGGTGAGTGGGTGAACTGGGGTGAACTGGGATGAACTGGGAGCACTGGGAGGTGGCCATGGTCCTTACTGCAGCTACTGGTCCTTACTGGGAGCTACTGGTCCTTACTGGGAGCACTGGGAAGTGTCACTGGTCCTTACTGGGAGCTACTTGGTCCTTACTGGGAGCACTGGGAGGTGTTACTGGTCCTTCCTGGGAGCTGCTGGTCCTTCCTGGGAGCACTGGGAGGTGTCACTGGTCCTTACTGGGAGCACTGGGAGGTGGCTCTGGTCCTTAGTGGGAGCTACTGGTCCTTCCTGGGAGCACTG
>NW_009914340.1:0-2294 GCF_000696875.1 Nestor notabilis
GTTTCCAGCCACAATTCCCCAAGCCTGGAGCATCGCAGGGGGTTGTTGTGACACAAATGCCCACTTCTTTTGCAAGTAGTGAGTTCTGGCTTCATTTTTCTTCAGGTTTTCCTCGTCGGGGCTTGACTTTCTATGAAACGAGTCTGTCCTGTTTCTGCTCGTTCTGCTCTGTCAAGTCGTTTCTGATCTAGTTGGCCAGTTCAATAGAGGGATAAAGTCTTCTGACTATTGTGTTTCATAGAAAACAGCTTACCACACAAAGGAGAAAGAGCCAAAGAACCCTCACTTAACAGCTCAACCTTTACATTAGACACCAGAGAACCCCCACCCACTTCCCCCACGCTCCAGCCTGCAGATGGCTTCTCAACGTGTCCATCACACCATCAATAATGAGTGAGAAAAGGTGACAGATGGTGCCCCAAAACCAACCAGGAGCCCAACACTGCCCTCAGACAAATGGAGGAGATTCCCAGATCCCGTAGATCAATCATATGATTGAGAAATTCCCAAAATGGATGAGCCAAGGCAGCATTTGCTTTGGAAGAAACCAAAACCAGTGGGTGTTGGAAGCAACACGCCAATCACTCAGCTTTGTGAGGAGTTTATTTTAAGGCTTCCATGGGTTTAATACCAATATTTGCAGACTCGTTGGCAAATAAATGCTCAGGAAAGACAGAAAGTTGAAAATATCCTTTTCTTCTTTGATTTCTCCCTAAATTCCTGCAATTTTAAGCACTGGCTTAAAACACCAGCATATTAGTATGTGGTTTGGGGAGCAGTCCCACTGGGAATGCAGATATCCACACGTATATAAGCACAAAGCATCCTTGCCGTGCTCCAGGAGAGGGGAAGGGATTGAGCCCTCGTGCCTCAGCCCTGCCTGGTGCCTGCCCTCCCGAGGGCATGGGAAAGCATCCAAACCTCTGCACCCCAAAACACCCTCATTTACACAATAGCAACTCTTTGACTCCTCCCAGCGAGCTGAAAGCTGCCTGGTTGTGCCTCATCACCCATGAGATGAGCTGCAGGGTCTCAGCTTGGTGTTGGAGGCTCCCACCGTTGCAGCAAAGCAGCCCCCCCAAAAAACCACATCTTGCCTGGGTGGGTTTTGCAGCCTCATTTGATGCTGCTGGTGACAACTTGTCACAAGCCCAAACCCAAATGTCACAACTCCAAATCCTGGGGGACTCCTGAAATGCCTCAAACCACCAAGATCCCACCCTTGAACTTTAAAGAAAGGGCTGGAGAGTTTCCAGCTGAGATCCCAGCCGGTGGGATGACCAGTGGGAGACCTTGGAACCGGTGGAAGAGGCATGGAAGGCTGTGGTCCACGTAGTGCGAACATCACCCTGTGCTGATGCTTCATAGAGGAGCCATGGAGCTGCATAGGCTGAACCCTGCTGCAGCAGAGTCCTCTGCTGGTGCTCAGGGGATGTGGCAGCAATGGGGTCCCCACGTCCACTCCGGGGGAAAACGGGAGCACCAGCAGTGCCCTGGGAACATCCTGGGACCACACCAAGGGGTGGGAGCAGAGCCCCAGGGCAGCAGCAGGAGCACAGGGATGCCAAAAGCAGGTCCTTGTGTCCATGCTGGGATTTCCAGCCAGGAACACACGGCCACTCAAGGCAGTGTCCTGCTTTTGATGACCACTCAAGGCAGTGTCCTGCTTTTCATCCATGGGACTTTCCAGGAAAAGGAGATGTTTTCTATTTGCTTTGAAGCTCCTCTTGCATGAGCTGCAGCCTCTTCTCCCATGACCTGTGGTTTTAAGGGCAAAGAAAGAGCCTGGTCACCATCTGTGCTTCACCCAGACAATGCTCCAGCTCTGTCCTTGCCCACACGTAAAGGCTCAATCCTTGTTTTAACATCCTTTCACCCTTTTCTCATCCAAACTGGGGCAAGTGCATTGGAAACTGGTTGGCCACCATTGGGAAAGGAGCCCAAGTACAAGCTCAAGTGCATGGATGGAGGTGGTGGCCATTTAGGACCTTGGAATGTATCCTTCATGATGGGGATTTGCCACCATCTCTGCATTTGGAAATGGGTTTATTTCAGAAGGATGTGCCTGATCAACCACTCACCTGGGCTGTGAACCTCTGCAGAATCTCATCCATGGGCGGACTCCTGGGCCAGTCATCAGATTGGAGAAGGACTTGGGGTGTTGGGGGAGGAGAAGCTCCCCATGACCTGGCTTCAGTGTGTGCTTGAGCCCAGAACCCCCCGTGTGCTGGGTGCACCCCCAGAGCGTGAGCAGCAGCTCAGGGAGGGGATGATGCCCACCTGCTTTGCTCTAG
>NW_009914340.1:2529-6486 GCF_000696875.1 Nestor notabilis
AACCGGCGTGAGTGGAAGGTGCCCCGGCCCGGGGCAGGGGTTGAAGCTGGAGGAGCTTTAAGGTCCCTTCCAACACAAACCAGTCCATGATTCTATGGTTCTATCCTTGTCCCCTGAGCACTCCTGCAATGCCATTAGTGAGGCTGGGAGCCAGCAGCAGGATGTGGGATGCGAGCAAAGTGCTAGCAGTTGCCTGCAAACCTCCTCTGCAAGGATGCAAGAGGATGTGATGTCTTCCTTAAGACCCTTGTTAGGTGAACAGCTCCACCACCTCCAGCCGGATGCGGTTCTTCTCCTGCTCCTGCTTCGTGACTGAGTGCATTTTGCAGCCTGGCAGCAGGATAAGATATTACTTGGGTGCCAGCACAGCCTGTTTGCATATAGGGTGTGGGTGCAATGCCCCAGCAGAGCGGTGGTTCCTCATGGCCTGTTGAACGGGTCCATCTAGTCCCAGATGAGCAAACGGGCCTGAGCACCTTGGGATGGGGTTGCAAAGCTGGTCCTTAACTCCTGGGGGTGGCCAGCTCTTGGGTATGATCCTGTCACTGCATGCTGCAATGTGGAAGGCTGCACGAAGGGAAAGGTGCCCAGGGGATGACCACGTTGGGCTAACATTGCTTCTGGTCCTCCTTGGACAAAGGATTTAATGACCTCAGCCTCCACACTAGGAGAAAGGGATGTTTCTCTGGCTTTCACAATGCATTTCAGACCCTCCTACATGTCCTTGTCCCCCTCTGTAGGACCCATAATCACAAGGAGAGGATGCATTTCCTATGGTACATGTCCCCATGGATACACACCTGACCTGAGTGGACCTCCAAGCATCAGTGTGGGGCACAGGAGACCAGCTGCCCCTCTGCCAGCCCTATGGGAAACCAGGGGACCTACTCTGGCAGAGCAGTGGCATTGGTGGCACCCTGGTTGGGGTAGCTGCCTCGATCCCATCAAGATGGGGTCAGACAGGGTGTAGGTAAGGGATCCATGGACATTTTCAGTCCGACCTCTTGCTCAGAAAAGGTCTGGTTCCAAAATCAGAGCATCCTGAACACGACAGCTCATCCCAGAGCTGCATCTCAAGGAGGTCCATGGGTACATGACCCAGAATTGCCTTTTCCTCTCCACTGCCTCTCAAGAAAGCCTTTCTGGCCAGATTGGAGATGTCAAATGACACACATTGTCCCTAAAGAGCCCCCGCAGCACCTTCAGGGCCCCGCACTCATCAAGATGCCGATATTCCCATGTCTTACCCCTCCAGCATCCTCCCAGGATTATCTCATGGGGCTGAGCCTTAAAAATAACCCACCGGGGGCAGTGGGTGGGTGGCATCGCTGTCACCACACTGTCACGAACGTCAGCTTTCCCAATCCCATCTGCACGCCGGTGCCGGCCATGAATCCCATCTGGCATGCGCGAAGGCATCCCAGAAACCACAGGGGGTTTGCCAAGGAAGCATCAAAAGCCCTGGAGCAGCCTCTCTGCTGGTGCCTCCCCATCTGCTCTTCATTAGGCAAATGAGCTGTGGGTTCCTGGGTGGGTGGTCTGGGCTTGGGGACCCCATTTGTGGTCGGCTCCTGGTGCTGGCGAAAGCGGGAATCTTGCGGATTGTGGGCCTGGATCGAGCAGCAGCCACAGGGATGATGCCTCCAGCCAGGGCTGTGGGCAGTGGTGAGTGCCCATGTCCCATGGCTCCGGTTCTAGCTTGTGATTAATATCCCACTGTCCTGAGTCTCATCCAGACTTTCTGGGATCATTTCCTAGAAATTCATCATCCCTTCCCAGGCAATACTTCCCAGATGTTGCAATCCAGCTCTGTGTTCTGGCATCTGGCCTGACACCTTCTAGCATCGAAATCCCATCCCCATCTCCAAAATACTTCCATTTTCATCCTAATTAGTAAAGGACTCTGAGTTATGGTACCTCCTCGGGCATCTCCAGAAGGCAGCTGGGTTGAAAGGTGATGGAAAAACCCCTTTGTAGCTGCTGTTCTTCCTTTGGTTGCCCGTAGATGGAGGAAGAGAACTTCACCCCTTTGGGTTCCCTGCTTCAGCGACCTGCTAATGAGGTTCTCTGGTGATTTTGGGCTCTCCTCCTCCCTGCTTTGGATCATCAAATGCTGGGTTTGGGTGATTTAATGCCTGTCCTAGGACACACATTGGCCATGACCTGCACAAGAACCTGCTACCATCTTCTGGGTACACATCCCGCAGGGTTTCTCCTTCACCATCTCCCATATCCAGCCCACTGGTGGGCATTCCAAAAAAGAGCTACTTTGGAGGAGACACGGTCCAAACCACGCCGGTGGTGGTGCAATGATTAACCTGGTCATCTGCAGCCCAGGGGCATGGATATGGCCAACGACGTCCAAGGAGGCTGCGTCAGGCCAGGTGAGCACCACAGGGAGCTGGGATTGATAGAGAGGAAGTTTTACTCCAAAGAGTTGTTCTCCTGCTCAGGGACTGAAGGAAATTGAGGATGGAGACCTTTCTTTTGGGGGGGAGGGGGAGGGGGAATAACCCAACTCCCAGAACATGTCATAATTTATGGGCATTTTTATTCTTTTCTTCCAAAATGCAGCAGTTGGTTTGGTAAGTGCCGGATTCCCCTTCCCCCTTTCCTGATACAAAGCACTTGACTTTTCATTTCCAAAAGATGCTTTTTAAACAAAAAAATCCCACACTTGTATTATTTTCATAGAATCCCAGCCTGGTTTGGGTTGAAGGGAGCTTAGACCTCACCTAGTTCCAACCCTGCCACGGGCATGGACACCTTCCGCTAGAGCAGGTTGCTCCAACCTCATTCTTATCCCTCCATCCCTTGTCCAAAGCCCCTCTCCAGGTCTCCTGGAGCCCCTTTAGGCCCTGGAGCTGCTCTAAGGTGTCCCCTTGAGGAGCCTTCTCTTCTCCAGCTGCCCCAGCCCAGCTCTCTCAGCCTGGCTCCAGAGCAGAGCTGCTCCAGCCCTCGCAGCAGCTCCGGGGCCTCCTCTGGCCTCGCTCCAGCAGCTCCACGTCCCTCTTGTGCTGTTCCCCAGAGCTGGATCAGGGCTGCAGGGGGGGTCTCCCCAGAGCACAGCAGAGGGGCAGGATCCCCTCCCTGAGCTGCTGCTCATGCTCTGGGGGTGCACCCAGCACACGGGGGGGGTTCTGGGCTCAAGCACACACTGAAGCCGGGTCATGGGGAGCTTCTCCTCACCCAACACCCCAAGTCCTTCTCCTCAGGAGGACCCAGCAAACCACAATTATCGAGAGTTAAAAACCCCAAGAGAAACCATTCTCTTTGACCGGAATCATGTTTTTCTCCCAGATTTTGGTTCATGCACCCAGTTGTACAACGCTCCTGCCCCAGCCCCACCACTTTTGGGTTTAGTGCAGTTGTGGGTTAATGGGATGACTGTGAAACTGGTGGATGCACGTTTAACATCAAGCCTATGTGGGAGGAGGAATCAGTTCGAAGCCTGTAAGAAACCCCATCTACTTGGAAAAGAGCAAGACAAAGACTTCGCTGCTTTGCTGCAGATAAAACATCCACAAAAGCAGGGAGAGACAAACCAGTCCTCTTCCAGTAAGAGCAAATGTTTACCCTGCACCACAAAACTGAGCCCAGGTAATCTCAGGTTTAAGGACATGGTTTAATACCACCCAAAGGAGCCTCTTTTGTGCTTTGTGTTGTCATGCAGAGATGTCCTACCCGCCGGGGGATTTCCTGTGGGGATCTGAAGACATCCTGGTAACAGCAGTGACATTTCTTAAACACATTGTGAAACATGTGTTATATATAAATATATATCTGGGGTTTTAAGCGTGTTGTGCTTTTTTATATATATATATATATATACATGTATTTACATAAGCCCCAGTGCCTCATTGTTGGTAGAGGCCACTGGGAAAGGGACGGGGGAAGGAATGAGCAATGTGATACCTGCTCGTCCTCGTTTCGGTTGGGGATAAATCACAGCATGGC
>NW_009914340.1:6503-17038 GCF_000696875.1 Nestor notabilis
CAGGGCTCTGTGAGGTGGAGGAGGGGATGGGGTGCTCCGTAATCTCCAGGAAAATTCCCTGCCTTGGAAACTTTCCCACTTGTATCATCTCCATGCACCACCCTGCCTCCTGCAGGTAGGACAGAGGGTGGGTGATGGAGTGGTTGGCACCCCCAAGCTCCGTGTCTTGGTGATGGCAATCTGGGTCTTTAACAGGTCTTTTACATCCATAAAGAGCTGAATAGTTACTGTGGGAGGTCTTCATCCCACCCCTCTTGGGGTTCATGGCAGCTCCGGCCTGTGTCCCTGTGGGATAGCAGGAGAGGGACAGCTCAATGGAGATGCTGGCACCTCCTGCACCTGATTAAGCACAGTGAATTTCATTCAACACCATGAAGCTCTGCAGCTCTTCACTGTGGGCTTTGGTTCCTGTTACCTCCGTTTTCAGCTTTTAGTGAGTTGTTCCCCAAAATCTTCCATGCACACACGAGCAGTGGTTGCATTCAGCCTGCCATGCCCATGACCTCTCCGATGCCTCCCCCTTTGGACACGGCATGGACCTTCTGCAGGAGATTTTCTTTCTTCTAATGACATTTCCCACCCTGCCGTTTGGCTCTGGCTGCCCTGGGGAACCTTTTTATGGCCTTTTTGAATGAGTGCTTTGAATTTGCATCCTGAGTCCGCTTCCACTCCCTCTGCAAACATTTCATCCTGGTGTTCAGTTGCTTTAATCTGAGGAGCTTCCTCATTTCTCTGTGATTTCCCTTTTTGCAGTTCAACAATGAGTAGTAGCCTTTTTCTTTTCCCTTTCACTGCAAATACTTTGCAGGCATTGAACCTCCTCTGCTGAATCTATCCTGCTTGCTAACCATGGTCAAGCTTAGCCTGTGCCAACTCAAAGCCATCAAGATAATGCCCAAGCATAGTTAACCCTATAGGTTGGCCATATAGATGTCCTTCAAGGATGGAGCACACACGCAGGGCTAGATCAGGAGGAATTTCAGGACCTGAGAGCTTTAAAGGCTTTTACAGAGGTTGAATCATTAGATCTGAGGCAGAATCTCTTCCCTGGGAGGGTGCTGAGGCGCTGGCACAGGGTGCCCAGAGAAGCTGTGGCTGCCCCATCCCTGGCAGTGTTCAAGGCCAGGTTGGACACAGGGGCTTGGAGCAACCTGCTCTAGTGGAAGGTGTCCCTGCTCGTGGCAGGGGGTTGAAGCTGGAGGAGCTTTAAGGTCCCTTCCAACACAAACCAGTCCATGATTCTATGATTCTATGAACTGTTGTGGACCTCTGCAAGAAAAAGCCCAGAGCATCCTGCAGCAGACACATCCAATGCACCAAGTCTACTTGTGACTCAATAAGAGATGAAATTATATTGTTTTGAAAGCAAATGTTGTTGCAGAAAATGCTCTTTTTCAGATCTATCATGGTCTAGGCAAGGGTCTATGGGATCTTATCACCACCACCATCTTCCTAGGTCAAGGCTTGTGGAGATAGTGAGATCCTGACTGGTCACTTGGAGGGACCCTCCCTGATACACACAAGGTCCTGGAACAACCAGATCTAGTGGGAAACAGATGGTGCTTCACACAGGAGCACGTCTCCATGGACATTTCCAGTCTGGAGCTGGGGGTTTTGCCCCATAGGTGCAGTGTGGTCACCGTGCCCTCAGACCACGCTCCTCCAGGGACAAGCTCTCCAGACCTCTGCTCCAGCCAGCAGACTCCGGGCAGGCAGTGACATTCCCGACACGTAGCCTCAGCCTAATTAGTCTAAGAGGAATATTTGTTCTGGCTTTGCCCACAGCAACTGGATGAGGGCCAGGACGTTTTAACTTCCCAGCCTGAGCCCCGCAGAGTCGATGGTCAGATTGCTGCAGCACAAGCAATGTCTTGCCCTGACTGTGTCCATCACAGCTTGGCTGCTCCCAGCTCAGCAGCAGCACAGCAGCTTGTGCATAGCTGCTGCAGAAGAAGAGGAAAAGCTAAGGAGAAGCATCTTCAGCTTCTGGTGGCGCATGATCTACAAAATGACTTGGCTTGATGGTGTATCTGCAGCCCTAAGCCTAGTTATAACCCTCTTTTTCCAGGGAGAACAGTGCACAACCCCTTGCCTGGCTGAGAGAGATAAACTCCCCCCAGGATATCCATATGGATAGTGTTCAAGGTGAGGTTGGATGGGGCTTGGAGCAATCTGGTCTAGTGGAAGGTGTCTTCTCAGAGACAAACCACTTGCTTTTTAACTTCATGGAGAACAGAGGATGGGAACATCTCCTTTCCCCTCTAAATACCATTCCCTGCCATCATCTTGCTCTGTGTGGCCTGAGGTTTTGAATGTAATCCAGAGAGAAAGCACAACTGGAAACTCCCCGGGGCACTGAGGGAAGGAGGATGGAGAGGGAATGGTTTCTGGTCTCTGTGAGATGGCTCTTTCCCCCTGGCTGTGGAAGCCACAGGGACCACCAAGACACAAAGCCCAGGGCAGGCTGACCCATTGGGTCGTATCTTACCAAGCTTTGCCCCTCAAGCAAGGTCACCACAGATACAGAGGCGGCAAGAGGCTGAAGTGATGTGCCTGAGGTTTTAGAGTGGCAGAGGGGTCCCTGATCCAGTATCTTACAGTCAAGACCATGGGCAACCAGGGGAAGGAGAACAAGGACTGGGGGATCTCTTGCTTGCTGGTGGGGGACGGGGGGACCGGTAGCCACTTGCCTTATGGCGATGCTCATTTCATGTGCTCCCTGTGGAGCTGGAGAAGCTGAAAGCTTAATCACAAGTGATCCTCTGAGGTCTAATAGGGGTTTCTCCCTGTCTTGTCCCCCACAGAGGGATCATTGAGGGTCTGACTCCTTCCTCTTTCACATGCTGGTGGGAACATCACCATTTCCGAGCTTTCCACCTTCCTTCAGGTGTGATCAAATGGCTCAGAAGTAATTTACCACACAGAGCCACACTCCAGTGTGCTGATGAACACCCTTTTTCTCAGACAAGCCACTATCAGGCCCCTCCAAAATCAAACACCGCTGCCTTCAGGAACACAAGAGCTTTCAGTGCACATCCAATTATTGGGATGTCTCTCTTTATCTTCTCATCCCAGAGTTTTTCCTGTGTTTTTAGGCATCCCTCGTCCTCACAGGGGCCAGAAAGTTGAAACTTCATGAACCAGCACGTCCCAGTCTGTGAAACAGGACAAGCCCACCAAAGCCAGCAGCTCCTCTTCACCCACTGGATGGGTACCTACTGATGGAGATGCCAGTGAAGCACCAGCTCTGCTTCCTTCCAGGCTCCTTGCTGGGCACAGCAGGGATTCCTGATCCGTATTTCATCTCCATTTCTCTGGCATCGTGTCCCAAATGCTAACCCACTGAAATGTCCCATCTACACTGCAGCTGGCTGCAGTGAGCAGCGTGACCGCTCTCAGCAACGCACATTAACACTTGCTTCAAGTAACCCATTAAAACCAGCACGGAAGAAGACGTGGTGTCCTTGGAAACATCACGAAGAGGAGTTCACTGTCCATGCTCATTGTTTGCCTCCGTTATTATTTCCCAGCCAACCTGCTCCCCACCAGCCTCCTTTTCCTCTGTGTCTCCCTTTCCTCTCCCCTTCATCCCAGTTTAGGACTGGGATAGCTCTGCTTTCCACAGAAGAAACCCTTCATGGGGGAGCATGAAAGGACAAATACTTGGCTTTGCATGTGTTGTTTGCATGCCTGTGTGCACTCTTGCCAATGACTGGTGGGAGGTCACTGTAATTCAGAGGTAGGCAGCAAAAGGCTCTGTATAATCCCAAGCCTTGTCTCCAGCTATTCAGAAATCGCTAGCTGAGGCCCTTTGTGGCATTAAGTGCTTGCATTGTCCTTTGAAAACAAGCCTGAGCACTGAGTGAATGGATAAACCAAGCAAGAACCAGGCAAATCCACAGGGATGCTTAAACCTGCTCAGTGCACATCGACCAGGGTGCAAGGAGCAATGCTGAAATCAAAAGAGATGGGGAGGGAAGGAGGAGAGAAGTGCTTGAAGTTGGACCAAGCAGAAGGATCTAGGGCAGCTGACATCCAAGCATCCAAGGAAAGGGAAATACCCACAGCCAGGTTTGCATGGAAGGGAAACAACCCTGAGTGTGACATTGCATCCAGCCATAGTGCCACGGAGAACTAGAGAAGGGCCCAAAGCCTGGATCCCACAGAGAAAAGAGCAGAACAGTATTGGTGTCTCCTGCCCACATGTGGGAAGAGAGGCAGAGATTTAACAGCCAGCTCAAATCTCCATAGGAAGATGGAGAAACACACCCAAGCAGGTCATGGAGACCTTCTGCATCCACTGTTTGGAGCAGTGACCACTTGCATCTCTATCTAGATGAGGACAAGGGAGTTTTTTGTAGTCCAGGGATGGATTTCTGGCCAGCCACTGCTGCCCCATGGCTTCCTCCAAGGAGTCTCCTTCCCTCCCGTAATGCACTTTGCTCCAAGCACCACAAAATCAGTAGGACCCCTATGAGATCTGCAGCCCCTGTGCCAACATGCAAGGCTTGGCAGGTCCCACGTGTGCTGCTGACCTGCTTGGGAAAGCATCCAGCCCTTCTGAAGACCCTTTCTAACCTCTCCCCACCACTTAATCCCAGTTCCCACCAACTCCTGGGTCCTGCCTGGGTCAAAGTGCTGAGTTATACTTCATTATAGCAGTGATTTTTAACCTCAGGAATGCAAACGGCAGCAGAGCAAAGCACTCTAGATTGGAAGTACATCATTTTGAACCTAGTCCCAGCAGGGCAGGATGTGTCCGTGCCCTCAAGGCTGGCAGAGTGCGTCCCTCTCATATCTCTGGTACAGCCCAGGGTCGCTTGGCCCTGGATGCAGCTTCATGGAGCTGACACATTCACAGGCTGTGCAGCCTGGCAGGGCTTTGCTGATGCTTGTTCTGCTGCACGTTATCTCGTCCCAGCACTCTGCGTATGTACCAGCCCTTATCTCACCCTGAACACTCTCCCTGTGCTTATACACTGGGATCAGTTTTAAACTGGGAGCACATTCCTTCCCTTCCAGCTGATTTTGCAGGCTGGGTGAGAGCAGTGGCTTGGAGGGGCCAGTTGGGGCAGGAAATAAGCGGTTATACCCCTTTTTCCTCTATTTTTTCACCTTTTCTCTTCAATTCTCAAACTGGGAACCCGTTTTCCCTAGTCTGGATGCACTGGGAGAGATGGGAGAGGCATACTGGAAGAGAGGGACCTCCAGCCCCCCACGCACAGAGCAATGTGGGGCTCGGCGGCTCTGTCCCCTTATCCGTAGTGGGTGAAGGGTTCAAGGTGTCCCCGAGCCCAGCAATCCTGGAGGGAAGCACAGGCTGGAGCCAGCCACTGGTAGGAATGGGACTGTTTGGGCTAAGGGAGAGGCTGATTAGAGCTGCTCAAGGCCCTCAGAAAGCCGACTTCACTCACAAGGGCAAAGAGCTGGAGCAAAGGGCTTGGGCATCCCACCACACATGGGACCTGCTCTGCTCCCATTGCTGAGGTCAAGCAGCCCAGCACCCATTTCGGCTCTGATTTTTGGAGATACAGTGATTTTAGGGTGTTTGTTAGAGACCCCCTCCAAGCCCTGGTCAGCAGTGCTGCTCGGGAACGTGGTGGGCCTCTGCATCCCCGAAACTGCCTGGTTTGCATCAGAACACCACTGCTCCAGAACTGGTGGCACTTTGTCCCCAGAGGCACATGGCTTACAACCATCCCACCCCCTTGAACACCTCCAGCAGAGCATGAGCTTCATCCCTTTGACTCTTCTTCCTGCCCTGCTCCCTTCTTCACCCCACATCCATGGTGTCATTGAGGTGTGAGATGCCCTTGTGGGACAGAAAGTAGGACGTGGGACAAAAAGTAGGTGCCTCTTCACTCCACAAATCCTTCTCCAAACTTTTAACCATGTAGTTTCTCACCAGACCAGTATTTCACTTGCTTTTTTCCCCAAACCAGATGCCACCTTGGCTTTTTGTACTCAGCTTTTCATTTAAGCCCCAGCCTCCAAACTTGAGGGTTACCCTGGTCCAACACATCAAGGGCAGCAGCCAAAGCGTTGCCATAGCCTAGGGAGGAAATACCTAAAGCAAAGTAGCATGAGAAGCGTTTCTGCACTGTGTACCCCATCCATCCTTCCAACTCTGATTCCATCCTCATTCTTATCTTACTTTCAATGACTGCAAGATGCTCTGAGCAAACGTTCTCCAGTGGTTATGGGAATTGGGACCTAATTCTCTCAAAAGCCTCAAGGCTGATGTTTTCCACAGCCTGGAGAACATCTTCAAGGTGATTTGGATCACAGCATCCCAGACTGGTTTGTGTTGGAAGGGACCTTAAAGCTCCTCCAGCTCCAACCCCTGCCCCGGGCAGGGACACCTTCCACTAGAGCAGGTTGCTCCAAGCCCCTGTGTCCAACCTGCCCTTGAACACTGCCAGGGATGGGGCAGCCACAGCTCCTCTGGGCACCCTGTGCCAGCGCCTCAGCACCCTCCCAGGGAAGATCTTCCTTATGTCCATCTTGAACTTCCCCTGTTTCAGTTTGAACCCATCACCCCTTGTTTAAACCAGTTGGAAAGGAGCCCATCTCCACGCAGAGCAGGTCAAGCAGCCGCTGTGTCCAGATGTTTCCCCAGCAGCAGCCCCCTCCCTCTGCTCATGAGAGCACTGACATCTCTGCCAGCTGTGCTAACATCTGGACTTCGTTATCCTGCCTGAGAGGACAGAAGTTCACCCACCTCAGCTGGAGCATTTATCTCTGATCTAATGACAAACACATGGTGTTTATCCTCTGCAACACATCTGGAGGTTGTCTGGGATGTACTGGGGAGGGAGGAGGAGGATGAGCTCACCGTGTCCTCACAAGGCCAGCACATGGGGCAAAGCAGCCCTGCCTGCACTCCCAATGTGCACTGTGGTGGGTCGGAGGAAGCCTTGTATAAGGGTTTGGAATATCACCATTGGAATATGATGAGCAGCCCCTCCACCTTGCAAAGGAGTAGCCAGAGCCCAGGATGGGCATGTCCTCATTACACCAAACTGGGGATACAAGGACTTTCCTGGTCACCTTCTGGACACAGGAGAGACTCTCACCTTTCCATGCAAGTGGACAGGGTTTATTTCCTAAGGGTGTACTCTCCTCCCTTCCCTTGCACAAAACGGATGAGGCTGGCAGGGACCTTTGGAGACCATCTAGTCCAACCACATGCTCAAGCAGGGTGCCCAAAGCCATGTGAAGATGGGGTTTGAGCATCTCCAAGGGTTGAGACTCTCCAGTCTCAACTGGCAACGTGTGACTCTCCTCACTGGAGCAAAACCATTCTCTGTCTAAACAGGATTTCTTATGTTTCAGTTTGTGCCCATCACCTCCTGTCCTATCACTGGGCACCACTCAGAAGACCCTGGCTCCATTTTCTTTATTCCCACCCTATCAGGTATTTGGTAAGATCCCCCCAGGTCTTCCCATCTCCAGGCCAGGCAGGGCTGGGCCATGGTGGGGCTGGAGACACAGTGTCTCTAGGACAGGGACTGATGGCCCCGGGTGGATGGATGGCGTAGGATGGGTATGGACATGGTGTGGGTCTCTTGAAGACGTGGCTAGTGAGTGTTGGTTGTCTACTGAAGACCATAATAGCCGTGGCTGGGGGAGTCAAGAAGAGATTGGCCATTCTCGTTTGGGCCATGGCAAGTTTCACAGAGGCTTTGGCTCAGTTTCCTTCTGCAGCACCAGCTCCAGCTGAGGTGAGAGTGGCTCCATGCAGAGAGACATCATGGCCTAAGGTGATGGAGGTCTCATCTCTGCTAGGGATTTTCCACTGACTTTAGACCTTTGTCTTGCAGACAGGCACAGGAGACACTTCCCCTCCTGAGCACATGGTTGGCACCTATCTCAGCCAGGACCTTGGGGTGGTCTCACCCTGTCTGATCTCCATCCGTGGCACGCGAGAGGGTTCTGGGCAGGTTACAAGGGATGAAAGCAGTTCGGTTCCCCATTGTCCTTGTATGGGAATTCAGATGGAAGCAGACATGTAAGGAGCCAGCCAAAAGGAAATCCTTTGTGAGATATGTCAAAGCAAGTGTTTACAAACCACCCAGCACCAGGGAGGGGGAATAAAGAGGGACATAACTGTAGAAAAGGACAATTTTCCTATTTAAAATTTCTTGAATCATTCCTACCCAAAAGGACAAACAATTCTTACTCATTTTACTCGGAAACAGAGACCTTTGGGAGGCTGCAGGACTGCATCATCCCATGCCGGAGCAAGAGGCATGTGTGGCATGTGGAAAAGGGCTGGGATGGGTTCTGTGTCCCAGTGGTGCCCATGTGCCTCTCAGGGACAAGGTTTTTCTTCTTGGTGGCATCCCTCCACAGATGGGATGTTCTGCTGCTTCCGCTCTGCTTGAGGACCAGAGGTCCTGAACACCAGTGCTGGGGAGGGGAGAGGTTTTCACCTGCTCCAGATGAATTTGGAGAGGAGACCCATCTGTGTTTTGACACTGAGCAATTCCCAAAGCTTGGCTGAGGCCTCTGCTTTCGTGCTTGCCTTGGCACAGGGCCATGGTGTGAGTCACAAACCTCCTGCTGTTTATTTAATGTACCAATTCCGGCTCTTTTGAATCTCAAAAAGGGAAGTTAATTCATGAGCCAAATCAATATTAACTGTCTGAGGAGGAGAAGAAGAAGAAGAAGGAGGAAGAGAAGGAGAAATGAGCCAGTTCAATGTTACTGCCACACCAGTGAGTTTCATATTGCCCACTGCTGTGGACACATCTTCCCCACTCAATGGTCTTGGGATGATGTGAGAGCCCTAGGACCTATGTGACAGTCAATAGGATCTACATGGACATCATTGTCCCCTCCAGGCCCTGTGTGATACCTCTAAAGACTTAATGGGCATGTAATGGAGGAACACAACCCATCTGCTTGGAAGGTGCCCAAAGAAATCAGCCTCTCTGCACACAAGTCCCAACACCCCGAAGAGCGAGTTGGTGACGTCTCTGCGAGCTGGGAGCTCTCCAGTGTTAATGCCTGGCAAGTGATGGGCTTGCAGAGGAGGGAGGAGCCGAAATGCTGAGCAAGAAAGAGGGAGAAGAGCCAATGGAGGAACCCACCCAGGAGCTGGGAGAGTGGGAGCCAAGCCCTTGAGCTGTCCTGGTGTTTGCAGACATCAAAGACTTGTGCACACATGAATGCGATGGAGGTAAATGCTGTTCCTGGAGGTTGTGAACCACCAACATGGGAATGACCAAAACGGATCACTGCTGCCCATGGTACCTCTAAAATCCCAGAGATCAGGGCCTTGGACACTCACCCGGGAGGAGATCAAGCACATGGGATGCAGCTCAGCCCTCGCACTGGGACTGAGCAGAGGCACGTTCAGGCGTGCCAAGGTGAGATGAGAGCACAAGGTGTGTCATGCCCAAAGGTCTCGGTTAGCCAAGAGTTGTTTGCACCTGCTTTTATCCCAGTGGAGCAAACCAGTGTTTCCTCTTATGTCTGTGTTGAAAGGCAGATGTCAAGGTGCTGGGAAAAAGGAGATTTAATGAATGACAGGCTCCATTGCAGCAGCCTGGTCATAGCCTGTCCCTCCAGTCACTGGAAAGCAAGGTCCTGTTGACCATTAATATGTTGTATCTCAGGGACAGAACCCACCACAAAACATTTTAGAG
Organism: Nestor notabilis; assembly: GCF_000696875.1. Lineage (NCBI taxonomy): Eukaryota > Metazoa > Chordata > Aves > Psittaciformes > Psittacidae > Nestor > Nestor notabilis. Next base: position 16,157 of record NW_009914340.1, read on the forward strand.
AAGATCCATGGTCCTTCCTCCAACCACCCTGCTGAGATGAGCCAGTTTGGACCAAACAGGTCCAAGCCCACAAGCTGCTGCAAATCATAGTTGGTCTTGAAAGCAATGTAGCACCTTCATCTCCCCCTCCAATGGAGATCTGGAGCATGGTACAGTCACATCCCTGTACTGGAGTTTCTCATCACACTTTCCTGGAAGCCCAACCAGTTCTTGTCCATTATTCCCATTATTCCCATTATTTTTCTGGGTTTATTTTCATCTCATGCTTGTTATTGTTCAGTTTTCCTTTGAAAAGCCTGAGGATCCAAGAATAGAAGATCATGGCCGATAAAACAGGAAGGAGGTGACAATGCCTTGGATTACTGGATATATCAAATTAAACCTATTTCACAAGATTTTTTCTATTTATATTAAAGACTCGTCTGTGTCTTTAGCCCTAAAGTTTATGGTAGAGCAGCTGAGATCAAGGATCTGAGATTGAAGTACATGGGAAGAGGGGCACCGAGCCCCTGGCAGCTCCCAGCCTGTATGTCTGTCTTTCCCTGAGCCTGGTGCTTGGTCCGAGCTGTCTGGCAGCATGAGAAGAAAAAAGAAAAGTTGGGATAGAAAAGAATATAATAGAATACAAGGAAATGAAACAAAACCTGCACTACTGCTTCCAGCTCTGGGGCAGCAGCACAAGAGGGATGTGGAGCTGCTGGAGCGAGGCCAGGGGAGGCCCCGGAGCTGCTGCGAGGGCTGGAGCAGCTCTGCTCTGGAGCCAGGCTGAGAGAGCTGGGCTGGGGCAGCTGGAGAAGAGAAGGCTCCTCAAGGGGACACCTTAGAGCAGCTCCAGGGCCTAAAGGAGCTCCAGGAGAACTCGAGAGGGGCTTTGGACAAGGG
>NW_009914340.1:17221-23319 GCF_000696875.1 Nestor notabilis
AAGGTGCCCCGGAACTGGAGGAGCTTTAAGGTCCCTCCAACACAAACCATTCCATGATTCTATGATTCTATGAAATGAAATGAAATGAAATGAAATCAAATCAAATCAAAACAAATCAAATTAAATTAAATTAAATTAAAAAATACAAAATGAAATCTGAAATAAATGAAATAAAACTTATTTTGCAGGGAATTATTAAGAGATACACACGAGAGAGGTTGATGCCCTGCAGAGGGTAACATGCTGCACCCTGCAGCAGCGCTGGGAGTTAAGTCCCCGCTGCAGCCTGCCGGCACACGCAAGCACGAGCAGAACAAGCTGATCTTGTTTGCCATCAGCTTCCCCTCCTCCCTCCTGCCCATGTGCACAGCTTCCCTGCTCCTTGGTTTTGCAACACATCCCCAACGGGACAGACCTGCTCCAGCATTTTTAGCTTGGGCAGGTCTCGGGTGTCCTGGGTGGCACAGGATGGGCAGGCTGAGGACAGGAGGTCTCTGATCTAAGAGGCTTCACCTGCAGCAGACATGGGGTACAACCCTCCACTGGAGGATCCTGCAGTGTTTCCTAGGTGTTAGCTGGCACTAGGGAAACCGAGGCACAGGTTGGGTCATCACAGCATCGCCCCATGAGCTCCCTGGTCCACCCTCCCACTTCCAGCAGTGGTGAGTGCAGAGCTCTGTGCTTAGGATGGTCTTACAGCCCCCCAGGAGTGCACCTGACCTCCACATCAGCATCTCCTGAGCGTCCACGAGCACCTCCTGGCCCTGCTCCTGTGCCAGCTGTGCATCCATATATCATAGAATCAACCAGGGTGGAAAAGACCTGTAAGATCAAGTCCAACCATTACCCCAGCACTGCCAAGGCCACCATAAACCATGTCACTAAGGGCCTCATCACACTCCCTCCCTGCAGCACCCAAGATCTGAAACACGTGCAAACCACCACAGTGAAAGTGAAGGTGCAGCGACCGTGCCTGGTTTTGCCCAAACCCAGACATTTGATGGCCAGGATCCCCCAGGATTGTTTTTTCCTTGTTATAGCTTCACCCCAGTGTTTGTACTAAATGTCTGGGCACCAGCTCTGCTCTGAGGTTTGTTTAGAAGATGTTGCCAAGGGTAATGCTGTTCCCAGCACCATTCCTGCAAGAATTGAGTCCATTCTGGGAAGTTATCCCTGTTCCCCTCCTTATCCTGGGCCCCAAGCTGGCCCCAGATCCCTAATTCTTGCTCCTATAGGGGTAATGTGCCCATAACCCAAAGCAAACCCCAGAACAAGCCCTTAGTGGGTTTGGTGGAGCTTTGAACCCAATTCTGCTTGCAGAAAAGGGAATGTGAGAGGTTTCCTGATGGATTAGGTGGGGAGAAAAAATAGGAATCATCTCCATTTGAGGATGGAGGATGCGAAGTGGGGATGCTCCCAGTAAGGTCATGGTTCAGTCATCTCTCAGCAAGCAGCATGGAATAACCTGCTATCTATAAATCAAGGAGTATTAATACCAGGGATAACTCCAGAATCTTCGTATAAAATGTTAGCATCACGTTTGGTTTAACTGAATAGAAACCTCAAGCACTGTTGGGGTGGTTTTGTCCACCCGTAAGTGGTGGAAGAGAAAACTCATGTCTAAATCTCTCCTTGTTTCCTGTAATTCTGGTCTTTTCCAGCAAAAAAAAAGCGTTCCTTTCTGTATAAGGAAGAGACTAATTCTTGGAATTAAAATCAAAAGACACTTGGGACGTGGCTTCCTCTTTCTCCCTCTTCAAGGACATGGCGTGATATTCTGAGAAGCAGAACTGAAAGGGAGAAGCAAGGGCACGTGAGTTGCTCCACGCAGAAAACATCCAAAAACATCAATGCCAGACGTGAAACAGATAGTTTTTCCCCAAAATAAATGTCCTCTTTGGTTGCCTTTTCAATGGAAGGAACAGGACATTGGGGCTTAAATAGTTGCCACAGTGGCTGGGTGTGATGGACACACCTGCAGGCAAAGGAGAAGCAGACCAAGAGTTGAGCAGATCCTTGTGTGCTCCTTGGAAGCAAATGGTCCATGCTCTGAGTTTTAATTCCTGGGAAGTTTTGGTCCCTATGGGAGATGCCTCATGCCTGGATGTTAATTTGGCTGCTCGAGTGTTGCCAAAGTCCCCACTGCATCCTCATAGCCTTTGGCAAAGAGATGGACATCCTGAGTCAATGGCATTGCATTTAGTGGTGTGAAAGAGCAAGAAGAGCAGCAAAAGACTAAAAATTCCCATTACAAAAAGGTACAGACTAATTACAGGGACTAAAAATTCCACATCTATCCAGATGGGAAATTGGAGCTGTGGTGTGGAAGTCCCAAGTGAACTCAGCACACACCGAGCCCCTTATCACTTGCACCAAGAGCAGCAGAACTGAGTGTGGGGTTCCTGGAGAAGCAACAAGAAGTTGCCCCAAGTAGTTTTAAATGCAAAGCATTAAATCTGTGGGGCACAAAATTGCTGGGTTCTTGGTGACTTTCATTCAGTTGGGTAAGAAACTTGCCCATCTCACTCTCATGGTGCCTCAACCCATCCATGAGACCCAAAGGTTGGGTGGCCACAGGCAGGTGACAACCTGAAGCAGCACATGGTGGGATGTTGGGATGTACATTTGGCTCTGGTTTATGGTGATGACCCATGATCACGGAGTCCCTTGGGTTGAGTTGTACCGGAGATGCTGTTTTTCAACCTTCAAGTAGGTATTTTCACCCTCCAAATGTGCCCAAGTGTGTGGTCCTGCTGGGATAGTGGTGCCCCAAAAGAAGACATCTCCATCAATGCGTCCACCCTTTACCCCTGGTTGTAACTGGGGGGCAATCGTTTCCCAGAGAGAGGTCTCCAGCTGGAGAACTCCATTCCAAGAGCCAAAGCAAACAAACTATCGAGGAAACAGTCAAGGGAAGTTATTTTAAATCCTTCCGGAATGGGAAATTCCAAAGGTACCTGCACGTCTCGTGTGCTTTGACCTCTTTATTTCTCCCTGAGGACATGGTCCGGAAAGCCGAGAGCCTGGAAGTGGTGAGTCAAAGGGACGTGGCGTACTCCAGCATCACCCGCTGGGCAGCTGGCAGCATGACCAGGTCCTGCAGGTCCCCATGGGCATCTGGGGTGAGTTTGGACACCCTTTGAGTAGCACCTGATACCCGGAGCCATCCCAGGGGCTGCTGGCTGAGCCCAGTTCTCCCAGCACTGCACCACACCATGATCCACCGTGTGGGGATGTGGACAAGCAGTGTTCATGAAAAGGTGTGTTGGTGAGAAGACCAAGATGACCATCACTGTGCTGAGCCTTAGGAGCTCAGGGCTCTTCCAGGATGGGAAGAACCACAGAGGGGTGAAAAACCAAAAGGGCTGGATGATCTGGAGTTGGATGGAGGAGAAGGAGCTGAAGGAGGGACTGTGGTTAACCTTGAGGGGTTTGATCTCCACTCAACCATGCAAAGTTCAGACATGTCCCCATCCCAGACACCAGCTCTGTCCTTCAAATGAGAAAGTGCAATTATTTATGAGGAAGAGGTAGTGAGAGCTGATGATCTCACTCTTTTCAGAGCCTCCCAGCAGTGGGTGTAGAGAAGACCTCTCAAAGGTGGCTAAGAAGTGTGAAGGACGACCTTGGAAAGCTCCAACACAAGACCCCTTCATAACCTAAGCCTTGGGATTTCCTGCTGGCAAAGACTCACAGATGTGAATCCCAAATTCTCCTTCCCATGCTGCTTGACCAGCAGATGGATGAGGTCTTCTGACCCCAGACCACCTCCCAAAGACCCACCACTTTTCTTCTGCTGAGGTTGTGAATGAAACTGGAGCCTAAGATACCACCCATGGCTAGATCCTCTTCTCCACACTGCTCCTTGAGGACTCCAAGCAAAGAAAAGCAACGAGTAGAAGCGACCCTAAGTCCTCGATGCATCTCAGAATGTGCTGGTGAGATGAAAGTAAGCCTGTGAAGATCAAGGTGTTAATCATTTATGTGCTGGGGGAGGAGAACCCCTTCCTCCCCTGTGGACATCCATGGGGCTCTTACAGAGCAGGTTGGAGAGGAAAATGAGCTGAAACATACTTCTTGAGAAACACCGCGGCATTGGAACAGCAGGTCAGCTTCCACTTGGAGCAAAGCCAGGGCTTCTTAGTCTGAATTCCCATCAAAGCCAAGGTTTCCTGGCACTCCCATGGAGCCCTGGCTGAATGGGTGCATCAAGCTCATAGGCTGCCACTGGGACCTCCTCACCTCCAGAAGGAAATTGGGGCTGGTTGGCCTGAAAAGTGGGCCTGAGACCATCATGGCAATGGTGGTTGACCAGTTTCTCCAACGTAGAGGTCCAGCAGCAAGATGATTTATCTTCTTCTGTTGGGGCCTTACCCCAGGAAGCTGCACTGGTTTGACTGTGGTGAACGTCGGTTGCAGCAAGAGGGTGGAGGGCACCAAGTGGACCTCAAGAGGTGAGACTTTCTCCATTAAACACCTTCTCTGCCCAAAATCTGGGGACTCAAAGGCTGAGGTAGCAGATACCTGCACATGAGCCATCTCCTCTCTGGTTATAAGAGAGCTGCCATCAAATGTCACGTCCTCATGAGCAAGCTCAGCCAGGGCCACTACCCTGTGGTCAGAAGGACATGAGAAATTAACTCCATTTCCGTTATTAATGGCTTTTAGCTGTAATGAAATTCCTCCTGCAAGACATCTCCGGTCTGGTGAGCCACGGCGGAGCAGGAGGGATGCAGCCCTGCATCTCTGTGCTGGGGGAGAACCTGAAAGCCGTGAAGGACCCTTCCCATGGGGACATCCGTTATCCACTGGTAGGGATGCCCCATTCCCGAGGCTTCTTAAAGCTTTGGTTGAAAACTGATGCTTTCTGTCTCCAGTGAGGGTTTTGTGTGCACGGGAGGAGCGCAGCACCAGCTCCTCTCCCTGGTCTCAACCACAGATGCTCCTCTCTCCATCCTCACCATCCCAACAGTGGCTGGAAAGCCGGAGGCAGTGTGGGAAGGTGCAATTACCCCAGGCAGCAGCAGCACAGGTCTCCTGCAGTCAGCCTCTAACACGATTACTGGCAACATCCAGCCGGAGGAGCAGAAACCAGGCGGCCAAATTGCCTCATGAGGCCAAATCCAGCCTCTTTGCCAAGGATTAATTCAATCGGTGCGACTCCAAGAGGAACCCAGGCCATTCCCTTGCCCTGATTATTCTTCCCAATGAGCTTCGCCTGCCTTTTGCATGGATGAAAAGAGGTGTAAGAATGATGCCTGGCTTAAAACCTCTTTTCTAGCCTTGCCACTGCCTCCAAATTTGCCTCTCCCATCCCTGCTAAACCCCCAAAACGTCATTTTTCCAGGCATTCCCATTTATTACAGGTGCTGCTGGGCTCAGTGGAGGCTGGTTGGGCTGGAAGGCAGCCACCAGCTGCTATTTTCTATCCTTTCTTTAACACTCCCTCCACTATTTACACTGTCCCCGTAGCAGGACACCTGGCTATGAGACATTCACCTTGGGGACCTGCAAGGACACCCGCTGTGCTGGGAGGGAGGAGGACACCGGCTCTTTGTCACCAAGCTCTGGAGCTTGCCCTGAAGATGGAAGCAGATGGAGGTGGGATAAGTGCTTTCATTGGTGGCTCATCGGAGGAAGGAGTTTTGTCCGTTCTCAGATGTGTTCTCTGGATGCTTGTGGAAAGCCCTGGGCTCCTCACTGCAGGGGGTTGTTTGCACAGGGTGTGTTTTCTGCTCTATTCTAGGCCACGTTCCCCCCCCTCCTTCCCCCTCTCAGTTTCTATATTCCCATGGCGGGAGAAGGGAATTTGATGAGGGCACTGAGCCATCACCAACCCAACCCCACAAGCCCGGGCAGCCCCAGGATGAGGGTGATGGCTCCAGCCTGGCTGTGGTTGCACATATTCACTGCTGCTCCTGCCAGAGCCCATCTCCCCTGTGGCCCCACTACCCGGCTTGGCCACCGGTTTGTGCCAGGATCGATGAAAGCCCACATTGTCCAACGTAGCGCAGGCGCCAGTGGGACCCAAAGAGGCTGCAGCACCTCATTCCACCTCCTCATCCCGCCCCTGCCCAAAACCCTTTGCCTCATATTTA
>NW_009914340.1:23377-23670 GCF_000696875.1 Nestor notabilis
CTGGGTGATCCCAACCAGCCCCTCCTCCCCCTCCACCTCTACCGAGAGACATCAGAAGCCCCTAAAAAGGCAAGAAGGTGATAATTTTGGAGGCTAAACTGGGGCTTCCAGGGAAAGGAAGGGCCAAGCCCGGCATCCTGCGTAATCCCGGCATCCCTGGGCTGTTTATGCATCAGCTCTTTCATACCCAACACGTTCCCTCAGGGTTCCTTTTCTTATTGCACTCTAATAGCCGCGCTCAGGAAGCGCCGAGGCTTGACCTCCTGGTTAATGATCACCAAAGTCACCGACCC
>NW_009914341.1:0-29466 GCF_000696875.1 Nestor notabilis
TATCAACCGAGCCACACAGCTTGCTGAGGGCACACTCAATTCCATAAAGATACCTGCTTCCTTAGAAGTGGAGTGTTTGAATATTCTTCCAGGAGCACTGAGGCATTTATATCAGCAGAAGATAACTCATCATGATTGTTACTTGTGACTAGAATCTGGAGAATAACGTTGATACACTTTTTTTATTTTTTTTAATTTTTTTTTTTGCTAACCCCATTTTTTTTCCCCACCGTCAGCTAAAATCTGCTTTTGAGGATTATTTATAAAGTCTTGATTACTCCCCGAGTGTACATTTCAGCTGAGCTTTTAGGAGAACAGCAAGTTCCTTTCTAACATTGTACGTGTTAACTCTTCATATAATTTGACATCAACTCTGACATTCTCTGATACAATCCACATGATACCTTCTTCAAAATTTAAATGAAAATTCTGTTCATCTTGACTAGTTGGCTTTAAAAGAAGGGTTGGCTTTGAAAACTACCTTATTTTTCTGTGCCATATGTGAAAAAGAATTTCCCTGTGCACCTGCTGCAGCTTATCTCAGATAGATAGAACCCAGGTTATTGACAGTGACTTGTAAAGGTTTGGCTGATATTCAGTGTTAATAGTGACTTGAAAGACCTAGGAGGGGGTTTAATCATCTGCCTATTTACTCTGTTTTTTCAAAATAAATACAGTTTTAATAGCGAGCTTTTTGATTTTTCATTGTTATTCCTGCAATATTCTTTATTCTGTGAATTCATACAAGAATTATGATAGAGGCAACTAATACCACAGAAAATGGTATGTAACTGTCGTAGGTGGCACTAATTACCTTTTTTATTATTATTCTTTCAAGAATACAGCTAAAACATTGGATAGGAAGCCCAAACTAAATTCCCCATTGTTAGAAACAAGCCCTTCAGGTTAACCTAGATGAGCAAGTGGGAAGGTGGTTTAATTCTTACTGTTCTTGTAAAGTAGTAATTTGCAAAATTCTAGCAAAGATAAACTGGTTACTGCCTTTTTCTTGTTGCCTACATGTATTGCTGTACACTTAGTATTAAATATACTAAATCTTAACGTTTTTAATGGAATGACTTTGTCAATTCTATTATTAAACAGGTGCTTCTGTCATCTCTATTAGGAATTTTCAAAAAATATCTACTAGGAATACTCATTATAAATATTGAAAGATAAAATGAGCATATGTTCTGTGTGTGCATGCACTTCCCTTCCAGGGAAGTGGTTGAGTTACCGTCCTCACAGATATTTAAAAAACACATAGATGCGGCATTGAGGGACATGGTTCAGTGTTGGATTTAGCAGTGTTAGGGTAACAGTTGGACTTGGTGATCGGAAAGGTTTTTTCCAACCTAAATGGTTCTATGACTTTATTTACATATTGTGTTAAGGAATGAGATTTCATCACTATGTTAACCTGAATATTTATCTCTGATTACCTATTGCATATACTAACAGTGCATGTATGGCAGCTATGGATTAGCTGCAAGAAAAATGTAGTTGCTGAATCTGAATTCATAATGTCTAGTATTAGGTGAAACACAACATTACTGAACTGATAATTATAATTCAGACCTTTTAATATTGTGAGTCACACAATGTGATTTATTGTCATTATTCACAGGTCCAATTACTGTACTTTAATATATTTCAAAATAATAGTAAAACAGCAGTCATATTCTGGACATGTATTCTGGGCAATTATTTTTTTAAGTAGACATAGACATTGCCTTTTGTGTTTCCTAACTTCCTGAAATAGTATAATCATATCTTACATTAAAAGGCTGAATTAATTTTTCTAGTAACTGAGTTTTACCAGAGACTGTTTTCTAGTCTTGAGGGATTGTCTGATCTATCCAAACCATCACTCAGCTTCCAGAATAAATGTCTGCACTCTTCCTGCCTATTGGGAATGATCCTTGCCCTGACATGCCACAAATGGTGCTTGAGAATTGACTGTTAGGAGTTGGTAATGGTCATGGTCATTCCAAAAACTAACCTAAACTGATCAGTTTTAACAGGATAGAAGATCAATGCATTTTTCCCCCTTCCAGAATTGATAAAATAAAGTGATACTTGATTATTACTATAGACATAGCTATTGTATCTGACTTTTTTTACCTCCCTATGGTATTACTATATTTGAATACTTTCCTACTTCCTAAGTAATACTTTGCGTTCTTGGTATGATTCTTAGGTACTGCTAGTAACTCCAGTCTTTTGGGGGTTTTTGAACCATTTTGTAGAATAAGGGTCTTTCTTACAAGGGCAGAAATGCATTGTGGTGTTTGAAAAAAGAAAGAAATTAGAAACAAAAGGCAAAAGTGAAACCATAGTCTTGTGATCCTTTCTGAATACTTCAGTGCAAATTCAAGAGAATCGAGCCTTCTTTTAACATCTGTTAACATTGTTCCTTTGCTGATTCAGTTTTCATTTCAGCAAAAAAAAGGATTTTCCAATAATCTTGTTCTTTCTGTCCTCAACTACAGTTAGAATAGACTGCAATAGTCAAGCAATCCTTTACTAATATGGTTCTTTATAAATATGCAAAACAGGCTAATACTTTCTCTAACGCTGTGTTGAAGCCGATTCACTGAACCCAGATTACCTGGTGTTGGCAAAAATGAATTTTCTTTTCAAGATTTATGCTAGTTTTGAGATTTGACTTAATTCCTTTGCTCTAATTAGGGAACAATTCTGTTGAATACAAGAGAATTTTACTCCTTAAATAGTTATAGAATCATAGAATAGTTAGGGTTGGAAAGGACCTTAAGATCGTCTAGTTCCAACCCCCCCTGCCCTAAGCAGGGGCACTGCACACTAAACTGTGTCGCCCAAGGCTCTGTCCAGCCTGGCCTTAAACGCCTCCAGGGTTGGAGCATTCACAACTTCCTTGGGCAACCTATTCCAGTGCCTCACCACCCTCACTGTGAAGAACTTCTTCCTTATTCGTTCTATTTTAGTTCCCATTTAGTTCCCAGGTAGGACTTTGTTACCAAGCACTGTGGAACAATAAGAGACGATTTTAATGTGCAGTAGTAAAGCTACCTGATGCTGCTACCTGATATCCATTTCTATTCTTCTTTTGGGAATTTTACTGCAGGCTCCCCCTACAGGTGTGGATCAGCCATCAATTAGTCACTGGAGTGCACTAGGTACATTCTCAAAGTGCTTATTTCAGGTTGTTTAACCTGACGGTTCACTTGTTTTGAGATTGCTACATTATGTGAATTAAAGTATACTACAGTGGGATGATTGGCTTCAGAAGCATATTTCTGATATTAATGAAAAGGTTACTGTAAACTCAGGTAGGAAATACATGCTGTAGGAACTCAAAAACCTTCAAAGAAATGGAAACAAGGTGATAATCAGTTTAAAATGATTTGGGGATTTGGGTGTCTGCTGTAGTAAAGATCAGTTTGCTCTGCACCAGAGACATAGAAGAATGAGATTCGTAAGAATACACCTACATGGCAGTTGATCTTTATTTAGTGTAAGTTGTCTTAGTGACTGCTTTTTAAATTTAGAAACATGTCACTTTGAGTAGAAAAGAAGAAAAGTACTGAAAAAATCTGGATATTTCAAAGTAAAAAGAAGTGTGGAATCTCTGTAATTATATTTTATTTGTAATAAACTGTATCCTATCTGAAAATCATCTTTTCTAAGTCTAGCAATTTGAAAAACTACTAATCTCTGTTGGACACATTCTTTTTTATTTTAAATTTTTGGGGGATGGTTTTATCTTGTTCACAGGACTCTCAATTCAAATTCAATGAAACTAGTGTAAGTATTCCAATCAGATGAGTGTTAGGTGTTTCATGTGTATTATAATTTGTTATACTATAAAATGGGCTGATATCACCATAGGTAATTTGATTACATTAGCACTACTTTTTATATCAAAATGTTTCATTGCTCAGCCTTTTACAGGAAAAGATTACTCTTTCCTTAAGAAAATTGGAGTGACTTTTCCAAAAGGTAAAATTAGCATATAGTAATTATTTTGGCTAAGTGAATTCTTCAAACAAAGGAATGAAAACGAAGACCTATTAGCTGGCCTTCTCACCTCTCTGGTGATTTATAGATGAAATCATATTTTTATTTTTTGATATGTAGAAAGAGTGATCAAGAAGGAAAAAACTTATCTGAAGTCTGTGTCTTTAAGATTTTGAAGTAGTAACACCTTATTCATGAATCACAAAGTATTAAGTACAACAATGTTTTAGAACATTTGAGTGTCCAACATGAAAGGAGAAAAGAACCCCTGCAGAAGTCAAATCTAGCGTGCCTACCTAAGTATTTTTTACGAAAACAAATTCTTTCTTACTGAACAATAAAATCAGCAACACAAGTTGTAGTTGTGGACAGCAGTGGAAATATATTATCAGAGAATCAGAAACCTCATGACAAGGGCAGCAGTAAACATGGTGGTCAGTGGCAGAACACAGATATTGGTAGCTTTGGTTCCCCATCTACGTATTACTTCTGCACAAAATTAGTAAATGAAGCTGAGCTTTTCTTTTACATTTAGAATCCTGTTACAGTTTTACATTTCCCATTATACGTTTAGTGCATTCTCATTGAGAATCCTGTTTTCATTTTTAAGAAGTTTGCACCTGCTTTACTGACATGATTAAATATTTTCAAAGTTTAAGCACCAAAAACAGGTAGTGTGATGATGGGCAAGATAAATGTGTGTCCTGTTTTAAATCAATCTGTTTCCATTTCATTTTTCATAAATGACTAGTCAGGGAAGCTGTTGGAAGGAATGTAACTCAAGTAAATACTTCATACATATTTTGACGAATGTTAGCGCTCTTCATCATCATAGCTGATGGTCACCTTCAGGACCTTGTTTTGTTATTGTGCTATAAGTATTAAAGGGCTTGAAGCTTCTTGTCCACTGTTGTGGAACTTGTGTTGTCAGCTATGGCAGTGTTAAAGGACAGAACACTGTTGAAAACTTCTGCCATCTTGCTTTTATTACAGTTGTAGTGCAATGTCAATTAAGGGATTTTAGAAAGGTATCTAATCACAAAACACAACATGTATCTTAGCAATATCCATTGTTAATATTTCTAGCATTATCAGGGCACTAAAGGGATTTGCCATTCTCAGTAGCTTGTGAAATTGTCTTCAGGTTTGGCTGAGATAAGAGTTCTGAATATGTCATTTTCCTCTAGTTTGTATTGTGACCATGGTTTTCATGCAAATATATGATCCACTGTGTCACTGTATCAAGTAGCACGAGGCATGCACATCATGGGACAGTGCAAGTGCTTCAGAGAGTATAAGAAAAGGTGCTGTATGGAGCATATTGACATACTCTCCATCATCTGGCGATGCAGATTTGCTTTCTACAGGCATGTTCTGCATAGACCGTCTATTCAAGCAAGCTCCCCAAAGGTTTTCAGCTAAGAAATAAAGCCAGGTCTTAATCAAACATGCTGTTTGAATAAGCTTTTTAACAGAGTAAATCAAGGAAGACAGAGCATACACAGAAAGGGTTTATTAAGAGCTCTTATTGCACTTTGCAAATCATAGAATGGTTAGGCTTGGAAAGGATCTTAAGATCATCTAGTTCCAACCTGCCTGCCATGGGCAGGGACTCCTCACACTAAACCATGTCACCCAAGGCTCTGTCCAACCTGGCCTTGAACACTGGCAGGGATGGAACATTCATAACTTTCTTGGGCAGCCTGTTCCTTCACCGTAAAGAACTTCTTCCTTACATCTAACCTGAACTTCCTCTGCTTAAGTTTGGACCCATTCCCCCTTGTCCTGTCACTACAGTCTCTGATGAAGAGTCCCTCTCCAGCATGCTTGTGGGCCCCTCCAGTCATTTCAGAAACTTCCTGGCTTGCTTCAAACTCTGTAATTCAGTCTTCAGAAAATACTGTCATCACTTTGGAGGTCTGTGACTATTTTTTAAGAGTTGTGAGCACCCAGCTCCCTGCTGTGCCTGTCTCATCAGGCTCTTGAACCTTCTTCCACAAACATGAAACTTCCCTTCATCCTTCTAGCATCTCCTGTCACCAGTGAGAAAATAAATTAGGTTCACAGGAATCCACTTTTCAACTCTCCTCCAAAAGAAGCTGTAACACTGAATAGAAAGTACTTCGAGTTCAACAGGTCATTAAAGAACATTGTAGGGCACTCAGCTGGGAAAAAGAGCTGATGTGTTTTGGTGCTTCTATAGATGGTTTTTGCATTTAAATTATATAAAATACGTTACTTTCTTCTTACCCTGCAGGAGGTATACTTTGAGAGTGACACAACCCTAATTTTTTCAGAGTGATTTTGCAATATTCTGTTATAAGTCATATTGATTCTTCCCCAAAGTTTCACACCAAGGTAGTTTTCATAGGAGGTTATATACAAAAATAAGTGAATCTATTTGATTCTGGAACTTCCTTAGAACTGAGTCTGTTTCACTGTTGCAGTTGACCCTATTAATTTTGTTTTAAATATCTTCTATCAACACTTCAAACGCAGAAGTCCTTACATCAGGCTCATCAAATTTTGTCACAGTGAATATAAAGACCTATAATTTACTTTTCCTAAATATCTCATTGAATGTTCCTTTTGTACACAGCACATCTGTTGGTCATGGAGGCTGTGTTAAGCTTTCTATTACTTCCTAGAGATTTGTTGTTGGTTTTGATATTGTTACTTTCTCTTCAAATTCTTTTCTCCCTCTAGTGTTTTTATATGAATCTGTGTTTTCACATTTAACGTATCAGTCTGCGATGTTTATATTTCATTTATTTATAGAGAATTGCAGATTCTAAGGTCTGCTGCTTGCTTTCCTTCCCACATCATCCAGTTTAGTCATGCCATCTCCTTTTTATCTATTTTCAAGCCCTGATTAATGGTACACATTTTTTCTCTGTCTCCAGTACAGTATACTTACAGTCTCTGCTTTTTCTATGGTCATTTAACACTATTGCTCTCTCTTAAGCCTCCTTTTAGCAAATTCACTACATCAGCAGTTTCTCTTTTAGAAACTTAGGACAACTGTGTACTTCTTTTTTTTTAACATTTGTTTCTCTACAAGCATTTTGGATCTAAGTTCTTTATGGACACTTTCTCTGAAAGTTTGAAAATATACTTTTCAATTCTGAATCAGGACACAAAAAATAACTTGAATCCTGACAAAGGTTGCTCTGCCATTTGTGTTTTATAGTCTATTGCTTCAATAAACAGTCATTGATCCTATGTAAAAAAAATAATCTTGAGCTGTTTGCGCAGTGTTCGTGGAAGCTGTGATCTCCCATCACTGTTTAGTTTCCTGTACTCACAGCCTCTCTGACCTCAGCAGGTCACACAATCATAGTCAGAGTTTTCATCATAATCATAGGATGGTTTAGGTTGGAAAGGACCTTAAGATCATCTAGTTCCAACCCCCCTGCCACGGGCAGGGACACCTCGCACTAAACTGTGTCACCCAAGGGTTTGTCCAACCTGGCCTTGAACACTGCCAGGGTCGGAGCATTCACAACTTCCTTGGGCAACCCATTCCAGTGCCTCACCACCCTCACTGTGAAGAACTCCTTCCTTATATCTAATCTAAACTTCCCCTCTTTAAGTTTGAAGCCATTACCCCTTGTCCTATCAGTACAGTCCCTAATGAAGAGTCCCTCCCCAGCACCCTTACAGGCCCCCTTCAGATACTGGAAGGCTGCTATGAGGTCTCTATGCAGCCTTCTCTTCTCCAGGCTGAACAGCCCCAGCTTTCTCAGCCTCTCTTCATAAGAGCTACAATAAAGATGACAGGTGAAAAGACTGTAATTTTTTTAAAATTTATTTAGGGGCAACCATGTCAGTTGAGATAAGATACGCTTTTTCTAGTGTCTGTTTTGTCTCTTGCTCATCCCATGGAGGGGGTAGCAAGCAAGCACCTGGGTAGGACTGAATTGTCAGCTGGGGTTAAACTGTGACAGCTAGCAATAAATTAAAGTAAAATTCCCTGACTCAATATTGTTATGCATGCAGTAATGTTGTATGGATTGGTAAATAGTAAGACTAGCCATCAGAAAGCCCTCATAAAATAGACCTAGTATAACTATAAGGTAGAAATTAAGATTCTGTATTTTGAGTTGCACGTAAATTCACTGTCTAGCATATTCAGTATTCCAGAAAGTCATAATTAGTAAATTAATAATTCAGCAGTGTATGTTTTGAACGGTCTTTAGTAAATAAGGAAAGGTTCATTTGCAAAGAATGAAGATTGGCATAAATGATGCATCATTTCCTAAGAATTACTAATTTTGTGGTGAAAAATGCAAGGGTACAAAGGACAACTTGATATGTCATTGAGACAATTAGTGGATATTGTAAAACACACAGAGGGTGGAAGTTGAATTATGCAGGCACTATAATTTATGGCATTTCATGTATTGTGTGTACGTAAGTAGTGCTTAATCTGATGCTTTTAAATATGCAGCAGAAATAAAGCAAGCATGATATCACAGTCCTAGGGAGCAGCAAACATTGTCTGTCCTGCAAGATAGCCCCACAGCACCATGTGAGAAGCGGAGTACAGGTTGGGGGTAGCACTCAGAGCCAGTCAATGGTCCAGTGGTGTCCAGACGGGTCTGCAGTGAGGAGACAGGTCCTGAGATCAAGCCAGTAAGTCAAATATTTGGATAAGGGTCAAGGCCTAGGTAAGCAGGGTATAAATATGAGGTCAGGTGTCTGTCCACTTGCATCATAACCCAGGTGAGAACCAAGGACAAGCCTGGGCCTAAATGTAGGTCCTGAGTAAGCAAGCTGCCAGGAAACCCTGCCCTCCCCAGCTCTCTCTCAGTTTGACAGTTTTCACAACAGCTTGACCAAAGTTTGTAGCCCCATCCTACCAGAGCTGAACTCAAACACAGAGAGGCAGTCCACAAAGTGTGTGCGTGACATCTGCAGTGGTGGCAAGAGAAGGTTCATTCCTGGCCTCACTGTGGTGACACAATGTTCCTAAACTCTTTTTTTTTTTTTTTTTTAAACCTTCTGTGGGTATTTGTCCAATCTTGCTTAAAATGTACTTTATTTTTTTTAGTAGTATTTAATAACTTATTATTAGGAAGAAAACATAATATTGAAAATAACGGACTGGAATGCAAATAACTTGGGATTAGTTTTTGCTTTTAAATGACCTCCCTGGGGTTCTGCATAAACCTTGCTTTCTTCAGTTATCCTTTAGTTCAAAATAGAGCATTGTGCTGCTTTTCACTGAGCTTTATGCAACTTTAAAAATTAGATTTTCTTCAAGTATCTTTGCATGTCCATATAAGTCCCTGTCTTGGACTTAATCTTCATCAATTACATAGAAGCATCTAGGGTTATAGATAGGAAGATTTACTTCTTGTGTAAAGCAGGCCTAAAATGGAACAGTTACCATAATCACCTTCAAAATTTGTCTCATGACATGGCCTCAGCATTTTGCAGGTATTTAATATCTTGGCTGATTTTCTAAGTCATGTATGTTAATACTGCAACTATTCTATGCATGGCTCTTTACTTTTCATTCTCCACTGTATAATTTTTTTCCCCCTTCTTGATTTTATTGCTAAAAACCAATGTTTGTTCTCTTGATTTTTCTTTCCCATTTTTCCCTGGTTTTGCCACTGCTTTTTTTACAGGGTGTATTCATTTATTTGACATAATTAATACTAGTACTCCCGTAATATTCTTTCAGTTGCATGAAAATGAGTAATTGTGAAGACAGAGTATCAACTGTTACAACGCTGCTAATTACTTATTCTAAAGTAGTTCAGAATTTTTATCCCATACAGACATTCTAAGGTAGCCAATTTTCTTTACCAGTAAAAACAAAGCCTGTATACGATAACAGACCTGTGCATAGTTACATGAATGAAGGGCAAAATGTATCGTAAGTGGGCAAGAATTCTGCATTAGACATGCAATAGCTTTCTTCTTGAAGTGTCTTAAGAAGAAAAATAACCTTTTATAAACATCTAGTTGAGTAATGCCTGAGAAAATCTCATTATGCAAAAGGTATATAAAGATAGCTTGCTGAATGTAGGATTTCTAAATGTACAGTAATACAGAGCGTAGACTTTTACCTCTGATAATAGTGACAAATGTAATAGGACCTATAACAGGTATAATAGTTCAACAGTGCTACCTTAAAAGAAAAATGCTAAATGATCCAAACTACACATTTGACAGCACATTATCTAATGGTATCATTGAACATCATGAGATTCTGAAGATAATGGAATGGTCTAAAATAGAAAGACTATGAGTATTCCATAAGAAGGCTAGTAGTTTTCTTGCAGATCCATGTCCTTTCTTTTTTTTTCCTGTGGGGAATTAGCTCCCAGGGGTGGAAATACAGAGACAGAGAGAGTAATCAGAAATTGGCATGCTTCAACTATTTGAAGGCAGAACTGGCATTCAGTTATTATATTAAAATAAATCTATTCTGGGAGGAGGATTAAAATTAGTTTCTACTCCTTCTGAGTTTAATATTCTAACCCTCAAGTCTTCCATTATTAATGTTAGTCATAGTCCACACCTTTCTGGTATCTTCAGAGGCTTAAACAGTGCTGGTCACTGTGCTACACAAAGGTCATTTGGACAGCAATTTGGACACATGCACAGCAATTTACTAGTAAGACATAGCTGATTTTTCTCATCCCAGTGTTGGTGGCAATAGGAGAGACTGAGGACTACCCTTTGATATTATCTTAAAAGTTTTACAGCTGAGTCATTTAATGTTCTTCAGCTCAAAGTTTTCACAAACAGTATCTTTCCTGTCTTTCTTTGATCTTTTAGCATAGGCTGTAGTATGTTCCAAGATTTCTTTGAATAGAACATCTAATGAAATGATGTAATTAAAGTGGTATCATAATCTGTGTGCACTTCAGAGATGGCACAGGTGTATGTAGGTGTAGAAATACACACATCCAGATGTCATTCCATATGCTGTGCAAAAATCAAAACATTGTAAACCAATTTCAAAATATAAATGCCATTGTGTATTGATACTGAGTGGCTTCCTTTGAAAGATACAGTTTATTCTTTACAGTAATTTTCTCATTTGTAAATGTCATATTAGAGGCTGCGATCTTAAATTGTAACAAATATACTGAAAAATAAAAAAGGCATTATGGAATTAAAAGGGAGAAAAAACATTAAGGCAAATTAAATTATTATTGACAGTTTCTAAAGACTTTGACATACTGTGTTTTCATCATTTTCAGTATGACTCGAAGAGTAAACTTAATAATCTCACTTTGGTTTTCTTTCTGTTCTGTAATTACTGATCTCCATGCAATAAAATTTTCCAGATATTTTGAAGGGCCATGAATGGCTTTTCTATAAATTGAATAGTCCTAGAGGACTCTGTAGTCTGCTGGCTTTGACTGCAATGCATCAAAAACCTCAAGCATATGATTAAGGTTTGGTTTTTGGATAAGTACTTGGAAAATGAAGAATTTAATTGATCGTTTTGCTGAGTGCGCATGAACATCAAGAAGTTGAAGATGTGCTTGTATGTTTTCTTTGTTGAAGCCATAATTCACAGGCCTACATCTTTAGAATATCTGCCTTTTTCAAAAATTAATGATAGCTCATCAGCTTAACCACTATGGTAAAAGCTCATGACTAGAGCTTGGATGTTTTGCTTTAATTATTAATTTTGCCACAGATGTTAAACTTGCTTATCATTAGTTTTTGTCAACAGAGGGATGGAATATGGAAAGTATTCTTTTAAGCTCTTTCTGTTCCATATGCAAGTACAATGAAATGTACTAAATGAAAATCAAATCTTTAGCAGGAATAGAATTGGAAAACTGACTTCAGTGGTGTAGTTCTGATCATTTAATTGGACTTACTCCAGTTTCACGTCAGTATAATTAGATATAGACGTTGCTTTGTTGTGTATTTTCTGGTTTTGTAATAATGCTTCAATATTCAATTGTATTTGGTGTGAAAAAGTAAGTATTTTTCTCTGAATTCCTAGGCTGCCATGGGAAATACAGATGAACCTTAAGGTACAAGTGTTCTGAAGCTATATTCATTGATGAAGCAGGTGTGAAAGACATCTCCCATTTGCCAAGTGAAACAATGAAATCAACAGTTCACATGTTAGTGTGCTTTCTTCAGCTATGTGTTGTAAATGGGCAGGTAGTATGTGAGAGGCAAATGACTGCGGAATGGAGAGTGGAATCAAAACCTAGCGTAATAAAATGGACACCAAGGGAAAACATCTGCTCAGACTTTTACACCGAATGCTGGAATATGAGTAAAAGTATTACTGGGGAAATCTCAGAAGAACAAAACCTCAGTATCCCTCAGATATGCCCATTACAGCTTCAGTTAGGTGATAGTCTCTTCATCTCCTCCGAGCCATCCTTTCAGTCTTTTGGAATGAATTTGGTAAATGTCTCCAAGGAAGAATTTGTCAGCTGCCCTAGTGCTGGTTTTCTTCAAGAACAGTTGATTTTTGTTTGTCAGATAAAAGGAATGCACCAAGTTGACCCTAACTGGCTTGGTGTTGGAACTCATTACTTTGCAGAACTTCATAAGAGAGGCCCACTACTGTGCAACATGGGCCTTCGTCTGAATGTAACTGTGAAACAGCAGTTTTGTCAACAGTCTCCAAGTGCACCATTATGCTCTGGGCATGGAAAATGTCTAAGCCACGTTTGGGAAAAAGCATATAATTGCCATTGTTTCTCACAGTATTCTGGAAGATTCTGCCAGAAGTTTGATGTATGCTCCACTAAACCTTGCCACAACAATGCATCCTGCACTGAGAAAACAGAACTTTCTGGAGATTCTTATGAATGCACATGTCCTCCAAAATTTTCAGGTATTTCTTTTTCCCTTTGGGAATAAATGTTACATAGATAAGACATTTTCCTTAATTTATAATAAAACATTGAGAACATCATTAGCAAGGATTTTTGTATAATTTGGTTGTCCATTGCCACTACGCCTGCACTGATGAGACTCTGCAGTTATTTGAAGACAGTTTGTAGTTGCTTACAGTCATGTCTGCATTGTGGAGAAAAAGTTTTTATTATGCTTCTTGTCCATACCACAGAAGGTAACTACTTCTCAACTTATAGAAGTAAGAAATGTTTTTTGTTGGTTTGTTCAGCAGTTAAGTTCCTGCACCAAAGAACATAAAGTATTTGGAGTAAGCTCTCCAAAAAATAGTTACTCAGACTGCTGAAAAACAGCAAACGCTTTTGTTGAAATGAGCATTTTATTCAACCTGCCACAAAACTTCCCTTTTCAGTTTAAAGAACTTTTAAATTATATTAGAGGAGTTTTAGAAAACAGAATTTGTTTTTAATTTCAAAGTCAAAGCTTTAATTAGGAGAACAAGCAAACCAAAATACTTTTTATCTTCTAGATTGTTTTTCACTGCAAAGTTATTTCAAACGTAGTTTGCTAAACATATTGTTACCACCAAGTTAAAAAAGTTCACCTGATTCTATCCAGGAAATATTGCAGTATTTACCCAAAATCCATTGTAGAAACTGAGTTTGGGATTGGACTGCCAGAGTATATAGTATGATTAGCTATGTTCTTAATGGGTAATGAAGAAAATTATGCGTATATTATTTGGGAATCTATTAGAAAGTATCAGTAATATCCATTCATACCACAAAAAGAATTGCTGTGGCTCTTTCTGTGCTTGTGGAGCAGAATTCTCGCAATGTTCCTTTGATGGACTGCACTTCTGTGCTTTCACAGTAGTGATGCTATGCTATGAAACACGGCTGATGAGTCAGGAATGAGTAAGGGTGTATTGCATAAAGTTTGCTGTAATTTATTTTTAATTGCTTTTCAAACTGCATAATAATTAGGTTACTAATGCATTTGCAAAAAGGAGATTATGCAGGTATGAATAAGTCAATATTGTGAGAAGAATATTTTTATAATTATTCAAAGTTTAGTAAAATAGTGGAAAATATTAGTATGCAGTACGTTTCCTATTTTCTGAGAGCTGTGTAAAGTGCTTTGAAATGGATAATACCAAAAAGTATTTGGTACTACTTTAATGCAAATTAATGGAGAGATTTACAATTCTGTTAAAAGCAGTCATCATGCTTAATGTTACCAACAGGCAATGCTTAAAATACGCTGTTAGCTTGTATGAGACAGTGTTGGCTAATGCCGTAATTTTGTACTGGCAATACTGGTACAGTAAATAAGCTGTATGTGAACAAGAAGAAATAGGAGATTAAGCCACATTATATTACGAATGTGGCTACACAAGAGTAAGGGAGGAAAAATGTGCCTCCCATAATATGAAGTCTATTAGAAATTTGAAAAGGTGAAGTGTGAGTAATGTCATAGCAACGATCCAAGTGGCAAGCATAATTATATGGTACTTAGATCCATATGTTGTAATAGCATAAACAATGTATAATTGAAATTGTAGTTTCCAGAAAGCTGCATATTAGGAAGAATTTAGTCAAACTGGCGTCCACATGAAAACATCTTTTGTTCACAGTGCTGGAAGAAACTAAGCTAGATTCATATGAAAAAGAAGCATACTACAGTGCTAATAGCATTTCTTCATTCTAAGCTATATGTTGATTTGTAACTATATGGCAGATGAGGTTGAACACAGTAGCTCATATTGCAGCAGCTGTGTATTTTTCTGCCTTGCTTTAGAACTTCAGTGATTTTGGTGAAAACTAGCAACCAACATTAGCAGAAATACCTCTCTATCCATCCACCTATTAAAATAACCTTTTACTTTACATATAAATTTGATGTTTCAGAAAAAAAAATAAAATTCAATAATTCCTTTCAAATAGGTAAAAATTGTACAGAAATAATTGGACAGTGCCAGCCACCTGCATGTTTCAATGGTAACTGCAGCAATGTTACTCCAAACACATTTATTTGTGAATGTGACAAGGGCTTTACAGGTAAGAAAAGTCTCTGTTTCCTATCTTACAATAGTGGTGTCCTGTGTTGTAATAATAGTGTGACTTTTGCTTTATTGAAAGAGTTATTTTAGATTATTATTGTGCAGTTTGCACTTCCTTTTTTTTTTTTTAATATAGGTTTTGTAAAATAAATCAAACTTCCATGTGACTATTGTAAAATACTTTTGTACTAAAATAAAACCATATGAATGATGGAGGCTTTTCATAATTGAATCCTATCTGTGAATACTTTCTCCTTTCGGCAGTATGACACAGGAAGACTCATAATCACTAACTTACTGGTTCGCAAGTACAGAGTTAGCAAGAATAGGATCAGAAACTCTTGCTGGATGATTTAGAATGATCATGACACCTTTATTCATAATTTCAGCATCCTCTTTACACATGTGCCAGAAAAATAAGATGGAAATAATTTAAAGAGTCAGGAGCCTCATGATTTAGTGCTGTGTCTTGATTAAAAAAACCTCCAACTTTCAGAAGCTAATCGGTTTACTTATGATATATTGGACAAGTAAGATGTCATGAGAAAAGCTTGGATCAGAAAATGTATCTAAAGCCATCCTATTGTAAGCACTTTTGCTTGGAGGTCAGGATAACTTAATCAAACTTAAAATTACTTAAGTAAAACTTAAAATTCCATTCTTGTGCTTCATAGCAGAGATTCACTATATTGGTATAAGAGAAGTAGCAATACACATAAGAACATTCTTTAAGAATGAGCGAAGTATAAATCTAGCACTTGAATATTCAAGGGCAGTAAAACTCTTCAAAATGTCTTGGAAGCATCAGTAATCCCTGACAACCACAGAATATAAACAAAATACTACACTGAGATGCAGAGTTAAAAATCAAAAGAAAGAAGGGAAAAAAAGCACAAGGGAGTGAGAGGGATCCGTGAACCAATAAGAACCCATCTTCATTTTCATAGTGAAAGACTGAACAATCTTGTTGACATTTTAGTTAAATCTGTGTAGAGCTATAATTTAAACATGGGATAGATACGGTTAATTCTAAATTCCTAGTAAATTTGTTTTATAGTAATTTCCTTTTCCTCACTTTCCTTCATGGTCATCATCATTCAGAGAAAACTGAAAAAAGGAAAATAATCTTTTTTTTCCCAAACAAGGCAAGTCCATTAGTAAAGTTTTCTAGAACTAGCTTTTCCCCTACATATGGGCTGTATCTTTTTAAAACACTTTTACTCTTGTCCCTTTCAGCCAAATTGTGCGGGCACATTGCTTTTGAAATTTCCCCCACAAAAATCTTCTGTATCCTTGCAATTTTGACCTAATGAGGGAGAGGAGTGTAAAAGACAGCAGGAACCCCTTCTGAAAACTATAAGCCCAAACACATAATGACATTAAAACAGTTCAATACACTCAACTCCAGTGGATAGCAGCAGTCATTGCAATCTACTCTCCAGGTAGCTGGTAAGTATGGCAATGGAGATAAGGAGACTATGAGTGTGAATTAGCTCTCTTTTTTATTTTCCAGTTAGCTAAAAGAAAATTGAGAATCTTTTCTTGTTTCTAAGCATAAGGTAAGTATCACAAGAGGAGAAGGCAGACTTTCAGCAATTTACCTCTTTTTTTCCTGCTTTGATAGAAATTACCTCAGGTCCTGCTTTAACAGGAAATTATGTAGTACATCTGCATACTTCGCAACAGGACTGATTGACTAGCAGACAGTATAATCTTACAATTATTTTCTGACCAAATATGGTCGGTTTAAGTCTATATTTCTTCCTGTGATCCTGTGTAAAAGTGTTAGCTGGCAGTAAGGCATTTTCAAGAATAGTTGCCTAAAAAAATCCAACCCCTGTGAAACCCATTTTTCTATGAAAAGAGATATTTTTCTGTTGTTATACCATCTTGGCTGTATTGTATTCTCAGACAAGATGAATTGTGTAATTATGAATCTTGTATCTCAAATGCTATTCAAAGTGTGTGAAGATGGCAGCAAATTCAAAACTTTCCTCTGTTTTGATATTGAACTTGTGCACAGAAGATGCAAACATTAATACCAAGACTGTGCAAATGGTGTTTCAGAGATGATAAACTTTGACATACCTTTTTTCAAAAATGAGATAAGACACTGGCAGTTAATGTGATCTGAGGGAAAGTATAAAGTATTCTTGACTATAAATTGATGACCTGTAAATAAAATGATAATATTTTTTATTTATAATTATTTACAAGTATTTATTAAAAACAAGTAAAGGTTGCTTTTTCCAAGTTGTGTTCACAATGAGAGAATGGATCTATTGGACTAGGAATGAATATGTTCATGTCAGTTGCATATTTTTATTTTTTATTAATTGTTCATTCACTGAGCTCTCAAAATTCTTCACTCTTTCTTGAAAGAACATTTTTAGCATAACTTAATAACAAACCACTAACAGTAGGCATGCTGTTATTCTTATGATTGAATACTCCAATTACTACCAGAATTTGCACCCTTATACTTACTAAGGAATTTTTAAAGGAAGGGGATCTGGGCGAAATGAGGACAGGGTGAGTGTAGAGAGCAAGGAGGAGTAAAATAATCTGGTAGGGTGTGAGCAGTAGCTGGTCAGCATACTTGTCTGACTGAGCTCTGAACTGAATAGTCTGTGCAGTCTTAATAAATCCTTTCTTAACTCTCTTTGCACATAATCTCACCCTCTTCCTCTCTGTGAGTGCTGTAAGGTCTAGATGCCAGAAACTGGAGACATGAAAGTGACTGAGTTAGGGGTCTCTAACTGGAGTTAGACCACTGGCAATAATGCTCCTAATGTCTGTGGTGCCGGCAGCTGGAGTAAATGAGGATCTTGGCATTAGCAGCTGCAGGGAGACCACAGCTCATAGGGTTGTGTGTCTTTAGTGAGTGAATTTTGTGCTAATGACTGGCATTGGACCTTCGGTTATAGTGATTCCTGTGCTTTGTGCCAGCTGGAGAATGTGAGAGTCCCAGAATTGGCAAGTGCAGCAGGAACTAAGTGTGATAAGGCCCATGTGCCTGGGCATGAGCTAGTCCAGGAAGACTGGAGTGCTTATATTTCCCTCTCACCTTGTGTATGAGTGCACATGCATGTTTGTGCATGTGTAATTCATTAGTAGAAAAGCCGGACTACATGGTGAGAGGAGGCCCAGGGTCTGGGCATTAATATTACATGACCCACGCTACTGTTCAAGGCATCCAGGAATGTGTCTGTGCTTCGGAACAAGAGAGTAAGGGGCTGTGTGTTTTCACTAGCAAACCTCCATCCTGTTCAGTCAGAGAGGAGGACTGGGGTTTGGCTGTTTGTGTGTATGTTTTATGTGAGTTTTAGATGTGGGTGGTGTTAAAGGCAGTGCACTCTCTGTGGGCAGTTTATGTAGCTGGCTGTGTTAGTGTCCTTTGCGTGTGCGGAGGACACATGTATACCATATGTGTCTAGTATACGTATTCATCTTAGCTACTGGTTGAGCCTGCAAACAAGAAAGCAGCAGCTCTGTTCATAAGCCTAGGACAGAGAGACTCCCAGGTCTCTAGGTGCACTGGGCTGGGCTCCAGAAGTTGGGAAGGAGGCCCCAGAGTTCCCAGAGGAGTTACCTGGAGGTACCTTTGATACATCACCTAACAAAAAGGATGTTTTGGGAATTGTTACGGATGTCGTGATCCTGTTCTGAAGATGCACAGAAAATTAATGTGACTCATTCACAGCCTACAGGAAATAGCAATATCTTAACTACCTCTCTAAAGGTAGTGCTTAGTGTATTTACCCTAAACAGTGTTTGGTGGATTATGAGCAGTGGTTTTCCATTTGAATATGTTTTGTTGAATCTGGGGGGACCTCTTACTTCTTAGGTAGGGATATGGGAGGTAAGAGAATTGGTTAAAAACCAACCCTCTGTAGAGCACTTGAGATTATTAGTTTTTTTCACGTATTCCTGCAAGGGAGACCTAAATTTCCTGCCTTCCCCAATGGCCCAATTAGCCTCTTTACAGGCCATAATGAGTTCCCTCCTCACTTGTGGGATAGGAGATACTATAAGAATGAGGTGGTTTTGCTTGGAGCTACTTTGCTAGAGCTTCCATCATCCAGGTGCTGTAGTTTAAAATGATCTGTTTGATTATCAGTGAATTACAGCCAGAGTACTTTGAAAAAAACCATAGTTGTAAAAGCACTTCATTATATATGTATGGAGAGAAGAATTTATTGTTTGTGTAGTTAGTGTTTTAACGTCCTAATAGTTCAATTTGTCTAATACTAGCACAGCCCAAATTAACACCCAAAGCTTTATTAATAATACTTCTAAAAATATTATAGAAAAACACCTTCCTACTGTGAATTTTTTACTGTGATATTAATGTTCAGCTTTACACTCTCCTCTTGTCCCAAGATACATCAATCTCCTGCAAGAAGAGGGGGCGAGACTTGCAGCAAGTCATCAAAATCCTGAGGTCTTCACTGAACATTTATGCTGACAGTTTCTCCCATGTCAGCCAGTGGTCCACCTCAACCTACTTTTACATATGTCGTGGTTTAAGCCCAGCCGGCAACTTGGAACCACGCAGCCGCTCGCTCACTCCCCCCCTTTTCCTTCCTCCCCCCGCTCCCGGAGGGATGGGGAGGAGAATCGAAGGAATGTAACTCCCACGAGTTGAGATAACAGCTCTCTAGTAACTAAGGTATAATACAAACCACTACTGCTACCAATAATAATGATAAGAGGAACAACAAGGGGAGAGGACACAACCGCTCACCACCCGCTGACCGATACCCAGCCCGACCCGAGCAGCGATCTGGGCCTTCCGGGTGACTCCCCCCAGTTTATATACTGGGCATGACGTGCTGTGGTATGGAATAGCCCTTTGGCCAGTTTAGGTCAGGTGTCCTGTCTCTGCTTCCTCCCGGCTTCCCTTCTTCCCTGGCAGAGCATGAGACTGAGAAAGTCCTTGGTCAGAGTAAACATTACTTAGCAACAACTAAAAACATCGGTGTTATCAGCGTTGTTCCCAGACTGAAAGTCAAAAACACAGCACTGCACCAGCTACTAAGAAGGAGAAAAAATGACTGCTGTAGCTGAACCCAGGACAACATATTTTCATACCATTATCTCCTTCCTTTTGCCTTGCTGCCAGCTGCTGCCTGGCAGTGGTCCCCAGCTGCTGCCTGGCAGTGGTCCCCAGCTACTCCCTACAAAGGGCTGTGGTTTCTCAGGCAGTGATGGAGGTAGAGATGGGATCACCACCCCCCAGAGGGGCCGTTCTCAGAGGTAACAGCTGGAGTAGGGGAGCCAGCAATCATTGTGCCCAAACACAGGGATTAAAACAAACTAGACTAGACCCAAACCCTTGCACGGTCAGATCAGCACAAAGGTCAGCCTGATAAGATATTCCTGTTAAAGAATTTGGTTTTTATTTTTTAGTGTTCCTCTAGAGGAAGAGAAGAGGGTAATTAGAGTTTATGTTTTTCCTGGATACTTTAATCTCATTTGTGATTTTTGTTGAGTTTTTTGTTTTGGTTTGAACTGACTGGCTAAGGTTTAATAAAACAGTTTGTCAAGGATGACAGTTTCCTCAGAGAAAGCTGTAGATCATGGGGATTATTATCCTTAACTATAAAAACATCCTGTAAAATATTCCCTGATTACTGCTCACTGTCACAATGAAGAAAGTATGGTCAAGCTTTTTGGCCATTTGTATGAATGACACTGATGAAATAGCCTTAGTACTTCTAGTTCTAAGAAAGAAAATGCGTATTGTATTTGGGGTTTTAATGAAGTGATAATGACTTTTTTAATTGCATCACTTCATGTATATTTCATTTCACGTTTGTTTCAGAAGTATCATAAAATCTGTGACAGCATGTCCAGAATAGGAATTTGTTTTTCTCCCATGGTTCAAGCATCACAAAAATCATAGAATCATAGAATGTTTTGGGTTGGAAAGGACCTTAAGATCATCTAGTTCCAACCCCCCCTGCCATAAGCAGGGACACCTCACACTAAACTATGTCGCCCAAGGCTGTGTCCAGTCTGGCCTTGAACACCTCCAGGGTTGGAGCATTCACAACTTCCTTGGACAACCCATTCCAGTGCCTCACCACCCTCACTGTGAAGAACTTCTTCCTTATATCTAATCTAAAGTTCCCCTGTTTAAGTTTGAAGCCATTACCCCTTGTCCTATCGCTAGAGTCCCTAATGAAGAGTCCCTCCCCAGCATCCTTGCAGGCCCCCTTCAGATACTGGAAGGCTGCTATGAGGTCTCCACGCAGCCTTCTCTTTTCCAGGCTGAACAGCCCCGACTTTCTCAGCCTGTGTTCATACGGGAGGTGCTCCAGTCCTCTCATCATCCTTGTGGCCCTCCTCTGGACCTGCTCCAGCAGCTCCATGTCCTTTTTATGTTGAGGACACCAGAACTGGACACAATACTCCAAATGAGGTCTCACAAGAGCAGAGTAGAGGGGCAGGATCACCTCCTTTGACCTGCTGGTCACGCTTCTTTTGATGCAGCCCAGGATACGGTTATAACATCTTTCAAGAGAATTCTAGCTGATTTTTTTTTCTTTGTCTTTACTACAGCTTATTTTTAAGCTACTTTAAAACCAGTTTAAGGTAGAGATTCCAAAGTTAGAGTTTTAGTGTTCCTCAGCATCCTTTGTTACATTTAGCCTCTGTTACAAATTATCACTCAGTAGACACTTTGTTCCACTGTACTTTCACCATGGTCCACACCCAGTACTTGCCCTCACTTTCTATGTATCTCAGTGAAGGAAGTTAATGACAGATGAAACTGATCAAATAACTGAGATTCAGCCCTTCTCCAGAATGCATGCCTGTTTTATGCGAGAGACCATATGTGTCAGTCACATAGGACCCAGATGTGAAAATAAATCTCCCTATTCTCTGATCTAACTACTATATATGTTTCTTTAGTAATTGTTCGAAATTCAGAGACGGCGAGTTCACAACATTTCATGCTCATCGTGTTTGAGTAGGGTACCTTAAGTAAGTCTACGTTTTCTAAGGGCTTCTGAGGCCCGGAAGAGACTAATTAAGCAATGAAAGAATATTCTAGTTTGAGAGTTAAGGTAAATGCCCTTAAGTTAGGTCATGAGAATATGTGACGAGACTTTTATCTTTTGAGGCTAAAGCAGTTTAGCTATAAGTTACAAACATGATACAGATAAACTTAACTAAGTAATAAATACATATGCATATGTCAAAACATATGCAGATGACATGAATTAGTTTGCCTGACCTAGTAGATTTAAGTTTTCTTAAATGTACTCGCCTTGGCATGATTCCATTTCATAATTTTGTAGTCTATCTTTCAAAAACTTTTTACGACTTTCAGTAATCTTCCTGCATCACACAGATTTTTTTGCCTTTCTTAACATAAAAACATCGTTGGTTTATAAGTAGGTTTCATATTCGTTGAGCATATCAACTCAATGTTAAGTATACTCAATCAATATAATGACTGAATATATATCTCATACCACTTTACAATAGGCAAGTATAATTACTCTAGGACAACACCAGACATGTATGTGTTTTGTAGTTCACTGTTAGTTACTAAACAGAGTAGCTTCAAACTCTGAGCAGCTCAGTGATCCTTTTAAAGGAGTTTGCTAACTTGCACTCAAGTTTCCCTATTATTAACATTACGTCAGGGCAAATTCCAGTGACCTTTCCCAAGGTTAAATGTAAATCAACACCTTAGGGACTCACTTGTACATTTCACTG
Organism: Nestor notabilis; assembly: GCF_000696875.1. Classification (NCBI taxonomy): domain Eukaryota; kingdom Metazoa; phylum Chordata; class Aves; order Psittaciformes; family Psittacidae; genus Nestor; species Nestor notabilis. Next base: position 22,652 of record NW_009914341.1, read on the forward strand.
ACACTCTAATCCAATATGTCAACTAGTAAGTCTTCAGTAAAATGAATTGTAAAAAATTCTTTCTAAAAATTGGAAAGAATCACTGACCATGAGATGAATAACAATACTTCGTTCTACAGTAGAAAGTAGAAATTGCCTTATTATAAGAAAAGTAAGACTGTTAGCTCAGAAATAAGTTGCGTGTAAGATGTTTGGGGATATATGCATGAGCTTTGATGAAGTGAACAATTTGGCTAATGAAATGCAGGGCAGAATACTAAAAGATGACTCAATAAAATGTTTTTTTTCCTTCTCAGTTTTGCAAAAGCACATTGTCAATATTGGTAGCATTGTCATCTTAAAAATTTGAATTAAAGTTTTTCTGGGTTAGTAAAAAGATTTTAATGCTAATGTGGTGGTTTGGAACTTTAGTTTTTAGATTTTCAGAAATAACTCAAACCAGTAGAACTGATCTAATAGCTGCTTTATTTTAAAGGAAAATAGTGGTAATGTTGCTTTTTATTACTTCCTCAAAATTAATTCACAAAAATTCACAAATTCCTTTACAACTGAAAACAGTAGGGATATGAAGACCACATCCATGCATGCATAGAGCTACTAACCATTTAACCACACAATTATGTAAGTTTAGGTGTCTGAACCTGAGAAATGAACTTACCCATGATATTTCTCCACAGGGTAAAACCTTACTTCCTCAGAGCAATTTCCTCAGAGCAAGATCTTAACCTAGATCTTGCCCCTAATTGTAAGAAGCGCCTAGATATTTAGCTAACGTATTTTCTTGTGTCGTAGATATCTAAACTTAGGTAATAATCCTAACTGTATTAATGAAAACAAGAACCTTTTTCTCATGCTTCATCTCCTCTTAAGTAGTACATTTAAAATGCCTGGGATTTTAAGGAGAAATAAGCTTTCATTCCCACCTTTTCCACATTGCACACTGGACATGATTAACATTCTTTATTAAAAAACCTTCTGCATACCTTGCATTTTCATCGTTTTTGTTCAGGTGTCTGTATGCAAACATTGCAATATTGTGAGTTACTGCCACTGTAGCTGAAATAGTTCATAGCTGAATTTATAATTTTATGGAAGTATGAATATTTAATGGTTTGCTTTTTAAAGATTTAGATCTTGGAAAAGGAAATGTAATCTTCAAAAATATTTTCATGGTAAGAATCTATTATAATGATGAATTAACCATTTTACTTTATAAGAATGTGTATAATTCTCTGCAAAGTTATACAGAATTCTCCGTCTAGCCTGTAATGTATTTTTAGCTAAAAGCATTTTTTGGATTACAGGTCTGAATTTTCATTTTAAGTAAGTGTCCCCACTGTAAATCATATTATACATGAAAATCCCACAAAACCTTTATATTCAGTATTACAAAGGTAATTTTTACTGAACTTCTGTAATCCCCTCTTCCTCAAGGGAGGTAAATTTAAAATGGCAGTAATGACAGATCAGATACGATTTTGCCCTCAAATACAAGTTTCCTTATATTAGCCTCTTTGGAGACATCAGAACCATGGACACATCAGTTCCAGAGTACAGGTGTGAAGCAGAAGGGGTGGGTTTGTCTTTGGATCCAGCAGCTTTCTCTCCCTCTGCCAGGCCTAAGGTGACTAGTGATAATGAACAGCTTACAGCTGGTACTGTTGGCAGCAGGAGTCACTGGGAAATGGACCATTACAGGCCTGCAAAACCAGGGGAAGAGCAGATTTGTGTCATGCCACATGTCTGAAAGTAGATTTCCAGTAAGTGAAGACTAGTAGAAAATCAAGTGTGGAGTACCAGATCAGGAAAGAGATGAAAATCCATGTTCAGTGCTGACTTAAAAGATGTGGAGGATAACATGGGAAACTGGGAAGAGGTAGATGTTCTGATATGGAAGGATCAGTAATACACACTAGAAAGAAAGCACTGAAGAGTTGGAGTTGTTACTGGATAGTGAGAGAAAGTAGAGCTGGAAACAACAAATGTGGATGTTACTGTAGTCAGCATGGTTTCTGTAAAAAGAAATACTGCATCACTTGTCTGCTGAAATTCTGCAAGCTCATCATTAAACATATGGAAAAAGTAAATGCAGTGAGTGAAATAGCTCTGAATTTTCAGGAAAAAAACCCCAACCCTTCAGTGGTGGTCCAGTCAAAACAAGACAAAACGCCAAGCAACAACAAAGTTACGTGGAACTGGAGGAAATGATTAAAAGCCAGTTAAAGAACAAGAAACAAAGGATAGGAGTTAATGCTCATCATTTCAAGAAAGAAAGAAGTCAGTCATACTTTACCCGAAGACTAACATTGTCTGATTTTATTGAGTATCTTCAACAATGATATGGAGAAAGGAATGAACAGTAATAATCTCCAGTTTGTCTGCAGACAAAATCATGCTTTTTCAATCTTCTTGGGATCTAGGAGGAATTAAGCCCTCGTTCACTTAGATGCCTTTCCCCAGTTCCTGGGCTATACTTTCTGAAGTCAGGAGGAAATCCATCTTTGATTATACATTGTTGGAGCAAGTCCAGAGGAGTTAGAGCAAGGCCGGAGTAGGACCATGAGGGTGATAAGAGGGCTCAAGCACCTTCTATATGAAGACAGGCTGAGAAAGTTAGGGCTGTTCAGCCTGGAGAAGAGAAGACCGCGTGGAGACCTCAGCAATATCGAAGGGGGCCTACAAGGTTGCCAGAGAGGGACTCTTCGTTAGGGAAAGTAGCGATAGGACAAGGGGTAATGGGTTTAAACTTAAACAGGGGAAGTTTAGATTAGATATAAGGAAGAAGTGCTTCACAGTGAGAGTGGTGAGGCACTGGAATGGGTTGCCCAAGGAAGTTGTGAATGCTCCAGCCCTGGCGGTGTTCAAGGCCAGATTGGACAGAGCCTTGGGCAACATGGTTTAGTGCGAGGTGTCCTTGCCTATGGCAGGGGGGGTTGGTACTAGATGATCTTAAGGTCCTTTCCAACCCAAACCATTCTATGATTCTATATACACGCAATACCAACTTTTTAGCAAGGCCTTGGAAGATGTAAGCACATGTAAGTGTTCATAAAACGTAAAAAAGAAAATGAGTGGTATCTCTAGGTGCAGGTAGTTCTTCTACTTGGCTGCATACAAAACAGTAGCAGTTGTAGAAGAAGTGAGATGTTACATTTTTATATATAGGTAATACAAGGAACTACAAAATTCTTTTTCATTGAAATTCTGTTAAAATAGATTTTACAAGCTTAAATTTACTAGGAATGTAATTTAGGTTGCTGTATGTCAAATTGGTGTTCCTTTCCTTTCAGACATTTGTGTATGAAGAGAATTTGTCTCTTATAATCAGACTTAACCTGCTTTCCTTTGTGAGTTAATACAAGGTAAATTTTACGGTTTCACAGCTGTAGCCTTTCTCTGTAAATGCATTAAAAAGTCCCCACAACAAACAAGCAAAAAAACCCCAAATATCACAACTGGTTGAATAGGGGACATTGACTACCACAGAATCTATTTTTGGTTAGCCTTTTATTTGATAGGACCAGATCCTAAGTCTTGGGAAAATTTTTGTAAGACAGTTGTTCCTGTTTATCTCATCTTCACGTAGTTATTTAATCAAATATTTTAATGCATTCAAACACATTGTAGAAAGATCTGTTGTAATGTTACCTCTGGTTGAAGTAAAGACAACTTCAGTAGCAAAAGTGAAAATTCTGGAGAAAAATAAACAATTCCACAGTGTTTTGAGTTTTGAAGCACATTAGGTAAATTGTTAAAATTTTCTTCCATAGTAATTTAGAGATTTTTATAGCCTCAGTGTTCCTGGATTTCTGTACTAACATTCAAAAGTAGTATTCATGCAAAGGCATAGTAAGGTTGGGTTTATTTTACTTCCACTTTCTCAGTCCCATGGTTTTCTTCAGATCTTAACATAGCTGCTCATAACAATTTTCTCTTTACAAATCTGTCTGCTCATTTTAATCTGAATGCAACTGTAGTTCACTTTCTGTTTAAGGCAATAATGGTAGGAAGCAATTGTTAAGGATACAAATTTCTATTCAGAGAAGCTTGGAGGTAAGTGCAGAGGTGGGTTGTGTAGGATGCAAATAGAATTTCTGCCTGAATTTTCACCTTTGTTCTGAATGGAGAGAAAAATGAACCCTATATTGTAGAGGGTCTGCGGTAGTTTTTATTTAAGCAATACAAGCAATATTTTGACAAGGAGTATAATAATAAAAGCTCTAAGCTACAGTCAGTGTGTTTACAGTTTACAGAATCCATGAAGACCCATGGTACTTCAGTCTTACACAGCCAGGAAAATTTACAGTGGAGGTTGAACCAAATGGGATATAACATTTGAAAAGTGTAGTAAGGCATCAGGACTAAAAACCAAGACATGCTGACTCATCTCTATTTGATGGAATAACAGGCTGAAAATGCTCATGACTTAAGAAGTAGCATGAGGCAATATTGATACTAAAGACATTTGACAAGTTCATTGTCTTTTCTTGAAAATTAATTTATAATTGATGCAGATTAAAAGAAGTCCGAAAGAACTTCAGGTAGATAGACCTGTTAGTGACATACTCACTTTCCTTCAGGTCCTAGCACTTAAATTGCACTGATGCATATATCTTGATGAAATGATACAGATTCTGACCCTTGCAGTACAAAAACCATTACAGCTCAACAGCCTTTTGTAATTTCGGGGAGGCATAATCATGACTAGACAAGCCAAATCCACCTGTTACCAGCAAGAGGTATTACAAGGCATGCTGCCTTACAGTCAGTAAGAACAACAGCAGCTTAAGTACTAAACAGTGCCCACATAGACAAAGAGTGACCGTAGTTTTAAAGCAGTCAAAGCACAAGTCTTGAGAATCGACATGGTTTAATAGAATCAAAGGATAAGTGACTTACTATGGATGCCGCATCATGCAGATGTTGTAAAAGGTCCCAGCATGTAGACATATGCCATGTAGACATCCAACTGTCTTATTTTATCGATTATGCATACTGAATATTATCAGCTGAAGGACAAGTGCTGGAGGAAGGAAAGAAGGGAAGGAGGGAGAGAAGGGAGAGGGGGAGGAAAAGAAACGAAGAAAAGTGAAGGAGAAAGGAAAAGGAAGGAGTGAAGAAGAGGAGAGAAGGAAGAAAGGGCAGGATGAGTGGGAAGTAAAGATTAGGCAGTTTCTCAAAGGCCTCACTATAGCGTCAAAGCTGACTGCAAGCTAATGGTACGCATCTGCTCATCGGAACGTTTTGTTCACTTTGTCATGCTGTAACATGTCAAGATTTGTATAATGAGGTGCTTTTTGCAGTCCTCAGAAATCCTGGAAGAATTTATGTTCCTAAGAACCCCACAGTCCCAGTCAAACAAGTGGCTGAAGAACCTTAGCACATGTAACAACTGGTAATGATTGCAGTATCCTAGTTTCAGTAATTATGACTTCATAGAATTAATCATCTTATTAGTTAATTTCACATCTTTCTATTTCACTTGTGAATTACTGTGTTGCAAGTGCAATCAAGTGTGAAAAAGATCTGGTTTTTTAATGGAAGAGATAAAACAGATTTAATATAACTAAGGTCAGGCACATTTACCATTTTGTGCTTTAAATCCACTAAAAATCTAATGCCATTTTTCTTGTGTCTTTTGCATCTGACTAGCTCAGGTATCCTTTTTCAATGTAGAAATATGTCATCTATACTGAAAGAGCTGTTTCATTTGACACTGGTGGTGTGCTTTGGACTAAACTACATACTTAAATGATACTTTTCATCAACTGATTGTAAATGGTTTCATTCATGTGATTTAAAAAACGTATGTGTTGATAAAGGCCATGAGTTCTCGAAAACAAGAAGTGGAAGAATATGGTTAATGTCTCAATATTCTTGATGGCTATACAATTAGCACTTATCACTTGTCTTCCGGAAAACAGATTTCTTGAAGAAACCTTACCTTATGTTTATGTACTAAATTTAGAACTTTGGAAAATAACAGCATCTGTAAAGTGCTAAAATAGATAGCAGAAAGTAAAAGGTACAAATGATACTGATTGACATTTCAGATGTAGGCATAAATAATTAACTTGTGTTATTATTCTTCCTCACCTGATCAGTATCAGTTGCCATGTATGACAGAAAATGTGAAATCAATATTCGTAAGCATTTTAAAAGTGGAAAATTTTTAACAGTGGTGCTGCAGGGAATGCAACTACAATTTTTATATAGAAAAATACAATCTCATATAACTAGGAGAAAAGAAAACATCTTCACAAAGAGCTTTCATCCTTGCAAAAGAAGGGGCTGTTACTTGATACCTTCATAATTTAAAAAGATGTAAAATTATCATAGAAATACAGAAGAGGGCAAGATATCAAAAAGTGATCTAGAACCCATCCCCTTCCTTCAGGATGTTTAGCTAAATTTGCCATCATAGTGGGTGTCTGTTGCAAGCTGCTGGCAGTGGAGGGGCTGGGGCTGCTCTGTGCTGGACACAGCTGGTTCCAGCCAGATCCAGCCCACCCACTGCAGGGCGCCTCACTGAGGTGAGGGTGCCTCAGAGGAAAACGTGTAAGAAACAGCAAAATCCTGCACAGGCAGTGAGGAGTGAAGGAAAGCAGCCCTGTGAACAACAAGGTCAGAGGAGGAGGAGGACTCAAGGCGCCGAATCAGAGATTCCTCTGCAGCCCATGGAGAGGCTGTGGTGGAGCAGGTATTTCCCTGCAGGGTGTACAGGAGTCTGGAGTGGGGTCTGGGGAAGGGGGGAATAAAGGTGTAGTTTTCATGCTCGTCTTCGTTTTCACCACCTAAATCTGTTTTATATATAT
>NW_009914342.1:0-20703 GCF_000696875.1 Nestor notabilis
CTCGACTCCCGTTCCCGGGCGGGCTCCCCACGGACGAAGTGAGGCGCGACCCAGCCCACCAGGCACTCCAGCCTATGAGCACTGCTAACTACGGGGAAACCACACCCCGCAGCGAGGGAGAGCGTTGGGATACCGGCAGGAAGGGGGGAGGGGGAGCGTAGGGTGCTTTCATGGGTTCTGCCCCATTTTATTGTCGGCACTTCTTCGTAGACCGACGAAAAATCATAATCAAGAAATAATCCATTAACGCCGTGGAGAAAGCCTGCTTTTTTTTTTTTTGTTTTGTTTTAACTTCATATGCCTGCAGCGACAGGGGTTCGAAGAGATGTCCTCACGCAAACGCAGCCCTTACGGGAGCACAGTCTTCCCCCGTCTGTGTCCTTCCCACAGAAGCCCGACCACTTCAGCAGGGAGAAGTCACTTTCCCCGCCCGCCACCAAGAATCACATTTAGCGATGGGAGCAAATGAAAAAGTGCAAATTAACGATTAATTAAGTGTGCTTGCAACGCTATTTTTAGCGTAAGACAACCTAATAATTACGGTCACATACTGTTTGCATCTGAGCAGCACTCGCCTGCATATGCCACATTTTTCATGTTTCTTCCCATACTCCCTTTTTCATATGCAAAGAAGCAGATTTTTTAGAGAGACAGAGAGGAAATTTGTGTACGTATAGAAGCATTGAACTGACAAGCAGAAAAGCAAAAATCCTCCATACGCTAAACAGCTCTAACAGAGTCTTGCATACTTGTGTGCTGGTAAAATGCCTGAAACCTGTCTGCAGTACTACGGCTTCCATCCGCAGCTGTGCAGGGGACGTCTGGGTGACTTTTCCCAAGGAATTCAGTGTTCCCACTTCTGTCCCTGCAGCAGGATTTCAATATGGTTGTTAAGACATTTTTCTTACCTAAAGGATTGTTTTTCCCTTTTTCCATTATTTTTTTTTTCCTAAGTAGCAAGAAACAGAACAGTTGTCCTCGAATCTACATGTGACAAATAACGCAAATCTGGTCACTGCAAATGCAGAGACAAACTCTCCCCCTATTCTGGCAGTGCAATATTGAAGCATCTCCACATTCTCTACCAGAACAGTACCTGCTTTGTGTATGGGCACACCTGCAGCACATTGGCTCAGCTCATTTACGCTGGGTTTACTATGACTTGGCTTACAAACAGCTTACTAAAACCAGTGTGAGTGATGTGCTTCACATGTAAAATCAAGCCCAGAAATCTAAGGTGGGTTCCCAACAGCATTGCAACATGGCTTCCTTCAGCTCATGGTGAGGAGCTCAAACACTGCTACACTTGGCATCTATGGAGAGCTGAGGCAAGGTGGCTCACCAGTGCTGTCTGTACTGAGCAAGGAAAAAGACAGCCAGATATCAGTAACACTCTGTGTCGTAAGAGAACAAAGGAACAGAGGAGGAACTCTGCAGCAAAGAATAGTGGCAATGGGAAATATGGAAAGTCACCCTACATCATTGGCATCACCTTTCCACCCCAAAAAGCAGGCAAAGTCATGCCCAAGAAGGACATGTAACCCCCCACTGCAGAGAGGTTTCATACTAATGCCAACATATGGGATGGGAATCAGTGGAGAGATGGCACAGGAAGCATCCTTCACCTCTGCTGTCCTCTCCAGTCTCACCCCTGCTAATCCCATGGCTTCCTTGGCCAGGAATCCAGTGGGCTGCAGGGGATCTCCACCATCTCCCATCTCTCCACACCTCTCAGCACACACTGGTGCAGAGAAAAGACATCTCAGATGCAGAGAAAAACTCTGTCCACAGACAACCCCCTGCCCACCTGCCCAGCGGTCATATCAGTGCTCGTCACCTATGGCTGGCTGAATTCTGGCAAATCTTTACAAATCCATAAGCCTTAGTTCAGTTTATGCATACTTAATTTCTCTGCTGCTGGGTTGATTTTGACAGTTGCTTTAAGCAGGGCTAGACCAGTAGCAGAAGAGAGCAGACACTCTCCATGAGCATTTTGGCCTATGTAGCACAGTTCCCCTCTTCCAAGCACCATGACAGAGCAGGTTCTCCACTAACAGTCATTTCCTCCAGGAGAACTGCCACTGTGCCTGAGTCCAGTAGTGATTTGCTACACTTCCCATAACCTTCCCTGTCCCAGGGGCAATTCATAAAGTGGATACTTGGCACATACCTTCAAAAATATCTTGAGCTCTGAAGAAACACAATATTGTCTGTCGGGGGTTTCTTGGGTTCTCTATTCCCACCTGCTTTTCAGTCTTCAGGAGCTTCCACACATCCCTGGGAGGACACGCTGCTGTCACTGGGGGTGTGAGATTTTCTTGTTTAACAAGAGATGCTAGTGCAAAGAGCACGCTGCATGGCAATCACACAGGGATTGCTGTTGCTGCAGTCTGTAAAACCAAGGTACTAATATTAGGAATTTTTTTTATTATTATTGTTTAGTTGCGCTTCATTAATGGTTTTTCTCCTCTTTAAATTTTTCATTGCCATGCCTAATGAGCTGGCCAAAAGTGGGATACATGAGGCATAAAGAGACATCTGCAGAAGGGCTTTTTGAGGACTAAGAGTCTATGCTGCTGCACACCAAACCCAACCTGACAGCTGAAAGAAAAACCAAAAAGAAAAAGTGATTCTTTTTTTTTTAAATAAAGACCTCATCCTTAATTTTGGTCACCCGTTGGCATCACAAACACAGGGAAAGGTGGGGAGCAGAGGGACAACAGCTGCTACACACTAGAGAAATGCCAAACTGTGGCCTCAGAGCACGCAGGAGCTGGCATGGGATGGCACAAGGAAGCCATCAACTTCTCCAAGCCTCTCAAACCATTTCCTTGCACCCAGAAAAGCACTCTTCCCTTTCATTCAATAGCAAAACAGAGTTTTGCCCACAGGCTGGAGTACCCTCAGTGGTTTCAGCAGAGCCATGCCAGGGATCTGACCAACAAACACAGATGTCTCCTAAGTACGGGGGTTTGCCTGTAAGATTTTTCTCACCAAGTTGCTTTTCCCTTGTAAAATGAGCACAGCTACACTAGTACAAACTCGAGAGCTGTGTTATTTAGTGTTACAAATAACAGTCTATATCCCCCAGCCCAGTGCTGCTGAACTGCTGCACTTCAGCTGGCAATGTTCTCAGCAACCGACACATTATTGTTAGGTCAAGTATCAAGGATGGCAAATGCAACCAACCAAACCATTAATTGCTTCAACTGAGCACTTTTATGTCTGTTTTTCATGTTTGCAGACAACATGCAGGATCTTTTTCCTGCTTGTATTTCCCCTTTAGCTGCACAGATGCTCCCTGGTCCCAAGTGTGAGTGGTGCTCACGCCTCTGCAAAGCCATGGGCACCAGAGGGGAACTAGGGGAAAAACTGCAGAGTAGTTTATCCCTGCATTGGGAAGGAGCCTGCAGAGCCCCAGGGGAGGAAGGAACTGGCTCCATCACACGGCAGTGAGATGAGGGCTGGCTTTGGCACCACGTAAGGCCAAGCCCCATTATGGGACACCCTGTGCCTCCTGCTCCTGCACCCTGTACCCAGTCTCTGCTGAAGCCATACTGCTGCAGGGCAAAGGGTCTTCAAGTGGTGGTGGATCTCTTGCTCCTCTGCCAGGTTTTCAAATTGCCATTCACACACGCACATTTGCAGACATCATATTGTGAAATCTTTTTTTTTTCCCTCCCCCCCTTCAAGGACCACAATTGTCCTCCTAACTTTGGAGGAAGAGGCAGGGGAAGGAAGTTTTGATGAAAAGCACTTCAACATGACGCTCTGACTTGGCCTTGGTGCCTCCTGGGAGTTGTAGTCATATCTGTTCCCGCCCAGATCGCTTTTCTTGGCACAGTGCCGCAGCACAGCAATGCTCCCCCCGACACAGCAGCACTGCTGCAGCCCCATCCCAGACCTCCCCACCTGCACTGCACTAACTAAAGACCCCTGGACTTTAGCTACTACAAGACACCGGAGGGCTGCTCAGAATCCAAATCTCATTGGGTTTGGCCAGAACATTTCAGTTTCCTTTCGCACCCTCCCCTTCTCGCAGAATTCCCATGGAAACAAAAACAAAGCTCTCGCTGTTTGGATTTGATTGGGTGGGGGTTTTTACTTTTCTCGATGGGGTATGGTGAATGAAACTGGTAAATGAAAAGCTAAAAAAAACCCCACCCGAAACAACACATGTATGGAATGAAACATGAGATTCCATTTCTAGCTTGATCTTCCCTGCAGCGGTACATCTGTGATCTGTGTCACCCCTTAAGAGCCTCAGTGGACACAAATGAGCCTCAGAGCTAAAAGAATAGATTATTTCTTGTATCGCAAACTTGCTTTTTGGCAGGAAACGCCCAAACCCAAACCCTCCCACCCGTTTCCTCATGGCACAGCATTGTGCAGATACCTGTGTGCCACCGTGTGGTAGCTGCCCCATGCAGCCCGCGGCTGCAGGGCTGTGTACAGCTTTAAGAAAAACAAACGGATTAAAAAATGAAAGGATCTTTTTGCAGAATTCACAAAGCTTAAAGCAATGCCAAGCACGTCAGTATATGAAGCGCAGTACAGGGAGGAAGGAGAGAGTGCAAACCGTCTCCTTATGGCGTTAAGCTAAGACACACACTCCCTTTCTATTTAAAGCCCCACAGTAACATGAATGCCAGGTTTGAGTGAGCTCAACAAGTCCGTCTGAAAACAATTCACATGCTCCTCATTACCACAGGATCTGGGCACTTGACAGCTTTTAATGCCTTACTATTCCCACACAGCAAGATACAACCCACTTTTACCTGCTGGAGAACTGAAATCCGGCTCTGGAAAGGCTTTGGGATGGGGACACTGGCCTGCAGGGTGCTCAGTGCTGCTGCCCCCCTCCCCTTTCACTCTGCCTGGGAACCGATGCTGGGTGCAACCCTGGCTTTGCTGAAGACAAGAGTTTTGCTACTAATTCTGGTACCGAGGCATGTCCTGCAGGCCAAACCATCCTGGCAAGGCCAAACCATCCTTCCATCCCTACTAGCACCCCTAAATTCTCTCCTGCCAGGCAGGAGCAAGGAGAAAGCAAGACGCAACCCAGGGCCAGGGTTTGAGTTACGCCTCATTTTTCCCTCATCTACATCAACAGCACTGTTTTTAATGTATTCTAAGATGCCATTCATGAAATGGTTATTACACATTTTATTATTTGTCCATAACAGGTTGCCAAGTCGTATGTTATTATTAGCAACAGGAAAGAAAGTAACTAAAATATTCTTGAAGTATGTAATGAGCACTTGAGTAAGAGTTAAGTGACGAGCATTTCTTTACTGAGGAATCCAAGCAAGACATGTTCCACCCATTTTGTTAACAGACAAAGGCTTATATAAGTTGGATGTTACATAAAATCCTAAGATGTGGAAACGTAGAACTCCCCCACCTTTGGATGATAGTGTGACTGCAGCCCACATATACCTGAGCTGACACTGAACTAACTGAGCTAACATGTAGGTGATGGCCAAGCCTAGAGTGGCACAGGCAGCACTGTGCTTACACTAGCCCTAAGCATAGGTTTGGCTATGAGTCCAGATTTGCCCTCACGCTTCTCTGGAAACAGCCTGTACAGTAACACACTCTAAGCAGCTTGATCATTGCTGTGATGATCAAAGAATATGTATCTGTTGTTGCATTCTCTTGTGTGACACATCAGGTTAAACATTGTCTGATCCCAGGTTGTCATCCCAAGGGAATTATAACTGATGCTCAGGAAAGAGTAGGCAAGTGGGGCATGGTTATGGGGAAACTTCTCAGGACTATCTCTGCCTCTACGGAATTGTAAGCAAGGGATTTTCCAAGCTAGAATTGCTATCTTTGCAATTTCAAAGCGCCTGGCAGCTATTTCTTTCAAGAAGTCGTCCGGTTAGGTTTCGAGTTCACGTGAACTATTTAACTTCTGCAATATCATGCAATAAAAATCCCCACAATTTACCATACTCCATTTCTGTGGAGAAAAGGGAATCAACATCTTGCAAGATCAAATACTATAGGTAAAAAAGCAGTCTGTCAGGGAGTGCAACCTCTTCATCAGGTCCTGTATGCCTGAAAGCCTGTCTGTCTTGAGACAAATTATCTGCCTTGGTAAAGAAACACTTTTTCTCCTAGAGACCTTGCATCCCACCTTAAAATGCACTATTCCAACACTGAGACAATAGATTCAGCCCACACCAATGGTTATTTCTTAGACATGAGGTCAAAAAAACACTGAGAAAAGAGGATTTGCAATTCTCTTCACAACCCAGATACCCAATCCACCTTCTAATGCAAATATCAGATGCAGTTTCATGAAAAGTAAAGGATACTTATCTGGATGGGAGAAAAGTAGGTGGGGAGAAAGATCTTCAGACATAGGATTGTTGGCCAGGCAAAGCAAAGCATATCAGGAGTTACTCTCTGGACTACAAGGGTGCTATTCATTACAGTAATCAGTTCACTCTGTGGTACTTGCAGAAACATGCCAAGGCTGTTATGTGATTCTGCCTGACTTACTTGGTGTTTGTGATTTGCCTAACCTTTGCTCTAAATAAATTGGACCTGCTCAGAGGGAATTTTGATGCAACTCCCTGTTTCTAGAGCATCCTCCCTGGCTGCAATCTACAGCCTTTCCTGTGGTTTGTTTTAAGGGAGAGGCAAACAGAAGGTGGGCAGGGGGAGAAAATGAAGACATGAAATGCAAGCTGTCTGGCCCACAGAAACCCCCTAACCAACCAACCAACCAACCAAACAAACAAAAAAAAATAGCCTGGGTTCAGTTTCTATTGTGCTGTTTACCTTACTTCAGAATTACATCCAGATGACATAGATAAGGCAGTGGTGACCCCTAGTGCCCTCTGCAGCTTCCACTGTTGTTCCCTGTATTGATATTTGAGCATAGAGGAAAGAAGCAGCACCTTCCAGATGTTTGCTTTCTCTCCCCTTTCAGAAACAGGATCTCATTTCCTCTCCCTACTCAAACTCTATCACTGCGAGACATTTGCTCCAGCATCTCTTTGTCACTATTGTCTAGGAACAAAATTAAACAAATTTACTTGTGTAAGAACTTATTATATTCCATTGACTCTCTATCATAGTAAATTCTTCCCTGTGAGGGTGGTGAGGCCCTGGCATAGGTTGCCCAGAGAAGCTGTGGCTGCCACATCCCCGGGAGGGTTGGTTGAATGGAGCTTTGAGCGACCTGGTCTAGTGGAAGGTGTCCCTGCCCCTGGCAGGGTGGTCATAACTAGATGATCTTTAAGGTCCCTTCCGACCCAAACCCTTCTATGAATGCTTATGGAAAAGAAAGAAGGGCCTATTTTGCCAATGCCATGCTTGTCAGTAGCTAAGAACAGCCATTCAAATTCCTGTGAACAGACCTCTGTCTTGTCTAAAGTGTATTTTGCAGCACCAAGCTGCTGAAAGGAGTGAGTCTTTCCTGTGACAGTCGTCAGTATGCACCATTATGTAGGGTTTTTTCTAGCAATGTCAAAACTCTCTGTTCCTGTGACTCAGCCCGCACCAGGCATACCCAGCTCACTGAGCTGTGGGATGCTCATTGGGGGCTTTACCTGCTGTTATCGTGGGGGAACAATACCTCTTTTAGAAAAAATCTTAAGGCACCTTCTTGCAGATTACTTTGGGATGCAGGATTTTCCTTGAGGAAATAAGTCATTTTAGCATAAGCCAGAAAGATCTTTAGCTTCCTGATAATGGAGGGCTTTGGACATCTCCCCTCTTGCACAGGCTTCCTGAATTGCTGGGTAGGGGTCTATGCCCCACTGCCACCCAGGGTGCATGTCTCCAGGGGACAGGGCTGTGCTTTCCATCATTTGGCATCTCAGAATTTCACACATTTAGTAGGATCTTGTCACCATCTCCTGAGCCAAAGAAACCACTGCTGACTGTCCCCAAGGCAACACTTCTGTCCTCAAGAGAGCAGCAAACACCCCTGTGCAGCCTTACAGCCTGCTGCAAGCTTGTCTAATGCCTCTTCAGCTCTGAATTTCTTCCCTGCCACTTACAGGCAAGCGTCAGCTCTGGCAGCCAAAACTCCAGCACCCCTCATGCTACACCACACCAAGGCTCCTCTACGGAGCCCAGGTCCCCAGAGCTGTCACCAAATCACACCCTCACTGTTCAAATTCCCCGAATGGTTCAGCACTTCCCAAACAAAAAGTAATTCCCAGCTTGGAGTCAGGGAGCCCTTCCTGGGGCTGCACTTAAACTCCAGAGTTCTGCATGGGGCACAGTGTGTCTCCCACCCCACACACAGCCCATGTTTGCTCCATCAACCTCACTCCCCCAGCAGATACTCACAGGGCCACCCAAGCTTGCAGTGCCATTGCCACGCAGCCAGCACCTCCTTCCCCTTTTGCCACCCGTCATCACGTTTCTTCCCCAGAAACAACTTCCAGGTCTCAGCCAGCCCTTCCTCCCCAACATCTGAGCTGGTTGCTCATCCCCAGAATTCATTCCAATAAAGTCTCCAAACTTCCTGCAACCCTCTCCACGTCTTAAACCAGGAAAACACCACCACCTTTCTCCCAGAACAAGCCCTTTGCTGGCATTTATACCCATGACTCAGCCCAGCTGAGGATGGAACAGTCAGAGGTGAGTCTGGTTGATGCTTCTGCAACAAGTGTTTTACTCATTGCAGGGCTAGGCAGGCATGCTGTAACTAAAGTGACTCCATTTTTTTCCAGTTTCAGTGCAAGTTCTTTATCTGTTCTGGACATAATAATGTTCTGCTTATGTGTCTTCTCTGAATCATTTTCCCCTGGGTTTATATCTCTAGGTGCACATGTTCACTCGTTTAAATTAAAAGCAACAGTTTCTGAGTTGAAGTTCCTCCTAATGTTTTATTTTTAAAATAGGCTTCAAGGGAGGGATAGGAAGTGTGCTAGTCATTGCATAATTTTAAGTAAGTTGGTTGTATCTAGTGTAAATCTCACTCACTTTTCTTGTGTAGTGCTGAGATATCTTCTGCTACTCATCGTACCATCAACTCTGCATTGCTCTTGTGTCTCTGGATCTGGCACTGCTCCAACCCTCCCACTTTATTTTCTTTCCCCACTCTGTTTAATTAAGTAGATGCAAAAATCTCATCCTCTGAGCCACTCTTTGCTTCTTTCACAACGTTCCATGCTTTTTCTCCTGAGTTTCTTTTCCTTGTTAGCTTTGTTAAACACCGTTTTATCTTTATTGCTGGTTTGAATGTGTACATGGAGAGGGCACTAAAAAAATCTCTCTGTATAGCACATGTATCTCTCTATAGGGGCATTTTTTAGAATAGTGTATTTCTCTCTATATTATCATTTTTGCTTGCTGCCAGGTCTGTGTATTCCAGTTACACTTCGCATCCAAATCAACTCTGCCAGTCTTACATGTCCCTGTAACTATTGGTAGTATTAGTTCTGAATATTTTCATTTAAGCTCTGGCTCTGTTCACTCACACTGTTAAAATGTTCAAAATTAGTTCATCCCTTTGATTTTTAATTGTCATATGAATCAGCTTTTTTTGCACACATTTGCAATCAATATGCTCTATTCTTGGTTCCACAGATCCTTATTTATGTTACTGAAAAGTTACTCTTGTGAAGTGAAATTGCTTCCTTGGCTGTCACCTGAATGTCAGAATTTGAACCAGACAAAGCTGGATTTGACACAGATCCAGCCAGTGAAACAGTCCGTCACGAAGTAGGATCATCATCATCAAAAATACCTTTATACAATACTGGAAGTTTTTTCTTCTAAAGGCTATGCTTGTTCAAGGAAACTATAAATCCTGTGGCTTGCCTGACACTGCAGGTCAGACCAGATGATCAGAATGGTTTATTATGGCATTCATACTTTAAAACTTACTTTAAAATATCCAGGCAAACTGTAACTGCATCTGGTAGAGAGATGGTCAGACAAGCTAAGGGTGTTGCTGCTTCTGATCTTAAGTGCTCTGAATGCACCTAAAGTCCTGCTGAGACACTCACTTCTCCCACAGCAACTAGCAATGCAGCTGCTTTTACTTGTTTTCCTTTTTATCTGAGATCTAAGTTTCAAACCTTCCCTGTTCAAACTTCGTTAGAAAACTGGCCTAATACATCTTATACAGCTTCACTTCCATCTTCCTGGCGTCAGAGAGCCAGTGTTTTGCCATAATTATTGTTGCATTAGTGTCCCCCCAGCTTCTGACTCATGTAAATCAGAAAATGACTCACTCAAAGGAGTTAAGTTCATTCAGTGCTCCAGAGAAGAGCAGCTGGTGCCAAGCTGGAGCTCTCAGACTTTGCTCCTTAATGTGCTCTGTAGTGTGCTCAGTAGTGAGTGCTTCCTCTGAAGTCCTTGTGCTGGGGCCATGCGGCTTAACAGCCAGATGGCTCTGTCGTCTCCTGCCACTGCCCTGTCTCCTGCACAATGCTGCACACACCATCTCCCTGGTGGCCAGAGGAAGGAGGATTTTCATGTCGTGGCCCATTGGGTGGATTGCAACAGGAAAAAAATGGGGTTGAACAAATCATGAAAGTTTCAAGACACCATGAGCTGGAGAAATCCACAGGCTCTGCAGGGGAGGCAGAAGGAGCAGCAGCCGGTACAGCCAAATGCAGTGGTGTGAGGTGACCAGCAAGTTCCCCAGAGAAAGACCAGATACCCCACAGCACTGCACAGCAAAGGAATGCACACACACGGTAAGAAAACGCAGGCTGGAGCAGAAGCCACAACCCAACAGAAGACACACAAAAAAGTTTTGTTTTTCCATCATCAAATCCTCTATCAGGAAGCATAGAGCTAGTCTCAAAGAAGTTATTTTACTCTTTGACAAGCACACGTGCAAAAGGCAATAAAAATGCTCTGTGCTGCCTTTCCAGAGTTTAGACTAAACTCAAAGCTGCCATCAGCCCCAGTTCCTCAGTACTCTGCTCTCACTTTGCTCAAGCCCTCCGCAAAAACCAGTAGCATAATCCTCTATTTCTCTTTTTTTTAATACGGAATTCCAGTCATTTTGCACAGTCCATGTAAAACATGTAAAATCAGGCTTTGCCATAGGATGAAAACTGAAAAAGAACAAGTGAAAAAACCCAAACCCCACAACAATTGAAGAAACACAAAACCTTATATACAGAACACCAGCAGAGCCCACACAATCATTTTTATTTATACTCACCAACACATGAGCTGCACAGACCTCAAAAGAGCACTGCTGAGGGTATATGCTCACCTTTAATTCTGTCCGTAAGTCTGGGAAGACCAGAGTATTACAAAGCAGCTGCATGCTCAGCAAAGATATCCAATGTGCAACACAGGATGAGTCGTGGTCACATGGAAGACTTTCTGAAGGAAATAACTGGACATGTGTTTATCTAAGGTTTGGAATCAGTGTGCTGAGCAGCACAGTATTTACCTATGTGTACTGCAACGCCCATTTACCTGACTAATCCACCAGGTCCTCTTTCAATGAAAAAAATGTTAAAGGAAAAGCACTGAATGTTTTTGCATTTCATCCAGTTTTTGCACTCCCTCAGCCGGTGATCAGTGTTCCACTATAGATTTCTGGAAATCAACAAATACATAAAGAACACAAACGAGCAGAGCAACCAGTGACATGCAGCCTTAAGAAAGAGGTGTCAGTCATTATTAAACCTTCAAATGAAAGTGGCTGTGAAGTGCCACATTACCCTGTTTTACTCTCTGTCACACTTGCTGAGGGAACGTAAAGATAAACCAGAACTGGTTCTTCAGCAATTTAATTATAAGTACCACATAACAGCAGCCTGTAATGCATACCCAGAGATGGGCTGCTTAGTTTTTACTCTCTTTATTTTTCAACTTTCTTTGTTTCTTAACTTTCTGCCAGTCCCTGATGGCTACCCAGATACCCAGTTATCTCAGACAAGACAGAGGAAGGTCATTGTTGTGAGTTTTCTGGTAGATAAATGACATTAATGCGAGGTGTTTGGGTGGCATCTGCTCCACAGTCAGAGCCCCAGTTTGCATCTGAGGACACCGAATGTTTCTGTTCTCATACAAGAAGAGCTGACATTTATTTGGGGCTATAGCACCATTCCTGGCATGTCTCCAGACAGGTCCTTATGCAAACAACCAGCATTTACTTGGAATTTGCATTAACGTTTAACTGAAAAGCTGCTTTGGAAGACACCTGTTTCCAAATCTTTGGGTTCTCCCTGTAACCAAACATCTCCAGGCTGGTTATGCGAGTAAGGTTGCAGCTGGGCATGATTCAGAGCTGCATGTCTGTATTTAGTATTGACTTAAGTAACTGAGGGCTGCTGTGAGCAAACTGCCCATCCCAGATCCAAACACCCTGATGTCCTGGCAGTGCCATTCCTTCTGCATTTAGAGTAAAACACACTTTGGATTCAGGAATGAAGTTAAGTCACTGAGGGAGAGGAAAATTTCACATCACTTTCTCCTGCTGTTAATGGAATCCCCAAAATTACACCTTATGCCAACAAGTACCCTACTGAGCCAGCCTCAGCAAACTCCCATTCCAGCCAGCCAGAACTTACCTGGGTCTGAACTAAATGCACTACAAAGTCCCCAGAAACGATGTGACACGCCATGCTTGGGCATTACTCCCTGGGACACAGCCAGCAGCATGAAATCCCAGCACCACACCATAGATTCAGCTATTTCTGGAGCCCTTCTGAAGCCTGCTGAGAGGACTGTAGGACCACTGCTCTGGGAGACAGTTAACCCACATGATGGGTGAAGTTAAGAGATGAGCAAGTGAAGATACCTCAAGCAGCAGCACAGGATTACCCATCGCGGCTCCAGCTCTGAAGCGCTTCCTCTTTCCAATGTCACACTGAAGGATCAAAAAGCAAGCAGTACAGTTTTGTAAAAAACAATAACCAGTTCAATTTTCATTGTTTTAAAAGTAGGAAGAAGTGCCTTTTTAGCTCAGAGCAGTGGGGAAAAAATTGTGTTATATTCCTGCATCTAAACATATTAAACGGAAAGGAAAAATCCCCTGCAGTTTTTAGAAACTAGGCAAAACTAGGACTCTAGCCAGCCTCTCTCCTCATCGTTTTTAACAGATCTGTGCTTCAGGGGTGTTATACTACTTTAAAAAGTGGGTGAATAGAGGTAGAGAAGTGAGGGGCTGCACAGTGACAACAGAGAAGGTGCTCCAGGATTGCAAATTCTGGCTCAAAACGCCTGGCCCCTGGTACAGTGTGCTAATCCAGTACAAAACCACTTGGGTGTTTTAAATGTGCTACAACATCTTCACAGGGTAGCTCTGCTTTTTTTCCTGCTGTTTCTGGTGCCAGCCTGGTCCCGGGGAACCCATGTGCACACAGCATCCTTGTCCCACGGGGGACACGGCTGGCCTGGGGAGGCTTTCTAAGAACAAACTGAGGAGGGAGCACACTTCTTCCCTACGATTGCCAAGCAGGATTGTTGTGGCACATTTAGATGTCCAAATACCGATTTTCTTGCAAACAGCCGGCAATTGCATGGCCCTTTCAGGTGGGGGTGCCATCGCTCACCTGCATTTCCTTGGGTGCCCCTCACCCAGCCATCACATGCCATGATGCATGGCTACTTATAGCCATCTGCCTCATTATTTGTTATAAATACCCGGCATTGCATACTACGCCCACTGAAATTACAGCTTTTCAGGGAAGGGGCAGTGAAGGCTTGGGTGGTGTTAGTGGCTGAACTTCAGCAATTAAAACTTGCTTCATCGAAATTGGAGCACAATAAGCTTTCCCTGCCAGCAGCAATTAGAAACAAGCATTATCTGATTGCTTTCTGCAGCAATAGCACTTTGTTGTTTTCCATCCATGAGGGACAGGGAAATGTCATAAGTAGTGGGGGTGCAATACCTGTCACAGATCTACTCTTGGCAAGTAGGTATATTTCTTATAGACTCCTCAGAAATGCTCGATCCCAGCTTTTTGAAAGATTGGTTCATCTTTACTCTGAATCTTTTTTCCATCTTCCAGTTCCTGGCACAGCAGCTTTTGTCAGCCTGGTAGTTCAGGCTAAACCCCCAGAGCAAAGCTCTCCTGAAGCTTCATTTAGCAATGACAAGGGATGCTGAGATTCCCTGGGAGAAATCTGAGTGAAAACCCTCTGGAAACAGAGTACGTTCCAGTGGTGGGAAAAACACAGGCAACGGTAAGTTTTATTGTCTTTAGGTCAGTATCTATATTAGTGGGAATACTTTGAAGGTCAGTATCTATTTCAGTGAACTCTTACTATCAGTGAGCAGTGAAGTCCTCCTGCCTGCCTTAGATGGGGAAAAGCATGCTATTCCTGAAACACCAGTCTGAGTTTTCACGTTTGCACTCCAAGTCCCACTACATTTTTAAAGCCCTGAAGACATGCTGCTGTTCATTGCCCAACTCCTTTGGCTTGCTGGAAACTGAGCCTAACCTTTCTACTGGAAATGTGAGCCTCGGACCTTTTAGTCTGCTGATGACATACTTGCTACCTGATTTTTGGGAGCGTCCTCATGACTTCGGACACAGTCACGAGCATTTTGATGACTTTACTGGCAGACTTTAGAAGGCTCTGATAAAAGGAACACCTTTGACTTCAGGTTGCAAAAGCCAGAAATCACTTCAGGAGATTACAGCCCCCACAGAAATAGGCTTGTTTAGAGTGGTACCACTATTAATGACTTTACTGACTGAGACAGCACTTTCACAGCAATAGTCTGGGCAAGCACTGGTTTTAATTAAGAGCACTCAGGCTTGATAAGTGACCAAGTATGGTACTGAGTCACATCACATGAAACGGTACAGAGACTGCTTAGGGCCATGAAGTTAAGTCCTTGCTTTTAAAACCTTTCCTAAGACCGTTCCCCTGGGAGGAGGAAGCCAGCAGAGCATTTGGCATCACAGCACGCTGTTCAAGTGGGTACCACAAACGTGTCTGACCAGAGGCTAAAGAGGAGAATTTTGTGGACTGCTTAAGGACAGACATGCTGAAATATGACTTCAATGGAGACACATGGCTGGGGAGGGCATTTCTTCCATTCTCACACAGTCCCTAGAAACTTTAGTTTAACACTGGCCATCCCTTTAAACACCACGCTTTTGTTTGGGATTTTGTAATTCTATGCAAGTGGAAAAGCACCTTCAGACAGTGATCTTACAATGCTCTTCCCCTGACTCTGCACAGAGCTCTGAACAAGCAGATCCTGTGCCGAGATGGATGCGGAACAGCAGGAGCAGGACCTGCCTTGCCCTGTGCAAGCTGCCCTCCTGCCCAGGATGCCCATGCTGGGCCGCTTGCTCCAGGAGGCCTCATCCCTTACTTGCTTGTTGCTGCTTAGGTAGGAGGAAGCAACAGAGCCAGTGAGCCTCAGTTCCTGGTTTGGGGGAAGATAAGATGTCTTCTGGGAAGTGTAGTTCCCAGGAAACATGAATTTGCAGCCTTCCTCAAAAGGCGAGCCAGAAAAACTGGCAGCCTCTGACTCTTTCCATTGCTCCAGTGCAAGGGAAAATGTGTTTAAATTAAGAGAGGGAAATTTTTATAGGCAAGTCTGTGTGGAAATAAGCAGACTACAGTAGGAAAACTCAAGCATGCTTAGGAGGAAAGGAAGAAAATCTTTCTGCCTTGATGAGAGTTGGAAAAGAGTGGTATTTCTTGAACTTTGCAGTCAAAGCGATACTAGCCCTGAGGTTCACTGGGAAGTATAAAGGCTGCTTGAGGAGGAAGCATTGGCTGGCCAGAGACCCAGGCACAGCTAAGCCCTCATGGCTTATGTGGGACAAAAATATTTCTGCAGAGCTGAAGAAAGTAGCTTTGCAAAAAGAGATGGAGAGTTTGGACCCCAACCTCCACCTGCCCAGCAATGGCAAATAGCTCCTCTGACTGTTGCTATTGCCTAGGAATGGGCCTTCGGGGCAACGTATGCTGCAGAGCTGTTAAACAGAAGCTGCAAAACAGAAGCTGCAGATACTGCTAAAAGAACCTGTTGGTATGAACTAAGAATTACTGACAAAAAGTGTACAGCAGTTGTTTGTGGTTTAAATAAGTTACCTTAGTGTTTGTATACTGAAAGAGGTGGAGGAAGTGTTTCGGAGGGCAACTGTGAGGAACTGAACACAGCACAGAAGTCAGGCTGATAAATCAAAGAGTGGACACTAGGTTTGCCCAAAGTTTCAAATACTATTTTGGGGAAAGTGGTTTATATTCTTATTCTGAAGAAGAATTTGTCCTTGTTTGTAAGAAGAAATGCAGTCCTCTGGCTATGCAAAATTCAGTACATGTTCTGTGGAAAGTTTGAATGCATTATCTGAAAGTCCTGGAGCCCACTCCATTTCATTTAATCACTCCAGCCACTAATTAATCACCATTAATTACCCTGTCCAAATACTGGCACAGCCACCAGCCCTGCAAACCCAGATCCTTTGCTCCATGCCTCTTGCTGGAAAGCTGTATTTATGTGCAAGCAACTCAGCTGTGGGGGCCTTGGTTTCCTTACTGACATTGGTTCACATGTGGCTGCTGCAGCATGTCCTCTGCAGCTTTTTTGCATTTGGTCAGAGAGCTCTGTACACACAGAGCTGTCTGAGAAACTGCCATTACTTACCCTGCTTTCCTGGTTTGTGGTCCAGCATCAATGGGAGTATTGCACTTACTAATTGAACACTAAATAACTGCAAATAATAACCAGCAAAGACATTTATGAGCTGAGTGGGGCCCTAAGACAATAAAGGATGGTTGATGGTAGCTCATTCATTACCTTCTGTACATATTGGCAGTAAAGCTGACACCAGCAGTCAGAATCACAGTCTTACAAAGACATCTTAAACATTACTTTCCACTTTACAAATTTAATTAGCCCTTTCCCCCTCAAGCAGCACAATACAAAAATAGTTTTCCAGGTAAAGTAGCCATTTTCTAGTTAGAGAATTGGAGAGAACATTAAAGCAAAAAACCCCATGCCTAAATTAAAACTCCTCATTTTCTACATGGACATTTTGGCAACTGCTTCTCTGAAAGGAAAAATCTTTATGTTTAGTGCCATAATTCATGGTCTTCTAAACCAGAACACTGATGAATGAATTCTTGAAAGAAGGAATTTAAACCGAATCTACCAGGCTGGCTAAGTTTAGACAGCAACAGTCATATTTTCTTTTCCAAGTATAAGCTGTTGTGATCTCTGGTTCTCCTTCCCCACAGCTGGCAGGTCCACAGGGCTCTTGCATTTTTGGGAAGGACTTTGTATTATAGGAGAGCGCTGAGCAAAACTCTAAGTGTGGTAACAACATGTAGCCCAGAAGCACCGCCTGACCGAACCATCCATTTTCTTTCTCCAGAAATCAGAGCTGGCCACAAAGGGTTTGGGCTGAAGTAGCAGCCAAGTGGGGCAAGGCAAGGCAGAGGCAGGAGCTCTGAGCACCCTGGTTAAGCTGCTGTTGAAATCACGGTTTTGGGATGGCTGTAGCCAACCCTAGAACGTTCCCAGATAACAAACGCAGCCAAGGCACAGATAGCAGTGCACAGCATAGCCTGGAGAACCCTTCAAGGTCTGGGTTTTAGCACGGAAAGACGTTAGTTTATGTTGGTACGTTGATTTCTGAATGAAGGCAATCTGCGCTGTTAATGAAGTCCAAGGTCTGGTTTCCAGAACAACCTGGTAACAGAGTAACTCTTTTTGTTAACTGTTCTACTCAAATAGAAACTTATGGATCTGATTTCCTGCTGTTCGGAAGCTGAAAATTAATCAGACCAGCATACAAATGACAAGATTGAATAAAGAGTTTGGCTATTGTACCAGTAGCTCAGCTTGTCTTTCCCAGAAAGAAAATGTTTCATGTACCCCATGACACCATCCCACCATGTATTTTTCCTAGTTTTCCTGGGGTCCTGATTTTCCCAGTACTGTGATGCCTGCCCCCAGTTTGTGGTGACCAATTAATTACTGAGTATATCATCTCAGTGGTAGCATTAATACCTTCTCTATTCAGTGGTGTAATATTTTACGTGCAAAGAGCAGCCAAGGCTCAGTAAACCTTACTAGCCTTATTTCTGAGCCTTACTTAAATACTTAGCAGGACTTGGGAAAACCAGCATTTGTAGAGAGGGTACCTCCCTGCACTGAGCTGCTGGTGGAAAGATGCAAATGAAGAACCACCCTTGACTCTGTGAGCTCAAACCAGCTCCTCTCCTAAACAGCCTTTCTCTGCGATGTCCAGAAGGTGCTGAGCAAGAGTCGTCATCCAGACGCTGGAGGTGCTCAACAGAGATGCTCCTTGGATGAGCTGGTAGCTCTGTGCAGCTCTGCTGCAAGAGGTCTAAGGTGCAGGAAGACAGATATGGAGTTAAGGCTGACCTCCTGAGCACATAGTTGACCTCTTCATCCTACAAGCTGGGCTGAAGCTTCTTTTACATCAACATCTGCTCTGTGTTTAAGGACTCCAAGTGATAATGGTTCCATCATCTTTGCTCAGAAACCGCTGTTCCTAATTATCCTTTCACCTACAACAATTCAGCTTTCAAAGCTGAATATTTCTGTATCAGCCTTTCCTGTGAGATCTTGTTACGACTACTTTTTCATACATAGGGGCCTGCTCATACCTGCTTTCCCCTCATTGGGCTGCATTTGTGAACGAATCACCCTTGTACTGCATGCACAATTCATTACATGTAATTCGCGGGTGTGTGAATGTGTTTAAACTGAACGCATGGAAGTGCCCCATTAGACCACTGGATGCAGGGTGAACAGGATCAAGCAGTAGGACACCCACCAGCAGCAGCTCACCCCACAGGTGCAGCACTACCTCGGTCCCGGGGACACCCTGGGTTTGCCCACCAGCAGTACAGGGACAGGAAGCATGCAGGCACATTTGCCTTCTACAATAAAAGAATCACCAAAAGGCTCCAGCTCTGTCTTTCTTCGATAAAAAGGCAGGCAGAGAATTGCCCTCTCCCACGAGCCCCAGCGCTCAGCCTATGAGATAATATAGGCTGGCCTTTTCTTTGCAGCTGTATTGTTTTAGTGCTTGGAAAACAGCAGCAGGCTGAGCAATGAGTCATCTGTCACTAGATGGGGTTAAAGTAATTTCCGTTTTCTGTTGCCATGGGGAAATCAACGTCCTAAGATTTGTCCTTTCTCCCACTCAAACACGTGGGAGTAGAAAGCCTGAAACCCAGCAGGGCTAAACACTTTTTTATATTTTTTTATGTATTTTTTCCCCCCTTATAAACAAACTTCCCTCCATGGCCTTGCAGCTGACAGTCTGTTCCCGGAATCATCCGGCTAACAATGTCATTCCCCTTGGATTGCAAAAAATTCAGAAGCAGAGTTTAAGTAAATATTTGACATTCATACAGGAATTGCTTCACGTTATCACTTAGAAGAGTCTCTGTTGCTTGTAAAGTTTTACATGTACATTTGAGGGGCTTATAAACTTGATATTAATAAAGTAAATTAAACTAGCAGCTCAGCTAGTTTCAGAATATAGTCTAGAATAGAAACAGGAAAGAGGAAATTGCAGTAAATACCATTTAAAAGCCTCGCTAATGTATAGCTTATATGAGTAGCGGCATAGCAACATCTAGTGTTGATCAGGGATATAGCTGAATGTTATCATCATACTTCATTAATGGCAGTTTGATGAAATCTGAAGGCAGGATTTTCCCGGACCAGCACCCCACCACCCAGCCACAGCCTCAGCTTCTTCTCCCGTGTGTTTCATAACATGTCAGTTCTCCATGCTCCATGTGGCTGCCTTCGTTAGCTCTGCAGAAGTCATCTGGTAACACTCTCAGTCTGTCTAGTTCATTATGAAAATTATTGTGGTTATATTTAAGAGCTGACTTAATAGATCTACAGGTTTAAATGCAATTCAGTGCAATGGTGGCCAAAACTTTAAGCGTCTGAACTGAAATTAAGAAAGCAATTCCTACCTGACAGCTGCTCATGTTACCAACTGTGTTGTAGAGTCCAAGACCAATTAAACACTGCTGTCAAATTGGTAGAGCGCCCAAAATTACTCCTTTCCCTAGAAATGAGCATGCAAGTGTAAGGTTGCAGTGCTAAGTGGTATTTCAGAGGAGGCTGTGTTTTCACTCTCCTGTATTACCCTGCAAATACAGGGATTACTGCGTTATGCACGGTTTAAGATCATCTATAGAAAATCTGATCGAGGTACATTTTGAATGTATCACCATATCCTAGTGTAGTCACTTTGAAAGATACCTGATGCTCAAAGTTAAGTTTCTTGCTACTTGGCTTCTCTGTAGTTATGGATTAACATTAGTTTAGTTTTGATTAGTTAAATTTAGTTAAACTAATCAACTTTAACTTAATGTTAGTTTAGGTTTAATTATTTTTAATGGCTTTTTTAAAATCTAGCAGTTTTTTTCATATAAACAAGTCCTTATATCAGGACTCACTGAGGACTATTAAAATAATTTGTCTCCTTAGATTACAGCTCCTATTACATGGGGTTTGCTTCATCTTCAGCAAAATAACATCCTTTGGCTTTTCTCAAACAAAACAAAATTCATGAATGGCTGCTTTCCAAATCTAGCTCTGTCTTGCAACACCCTGTGGAGAGATTTTTGCTATGTTTAAGTTTATTACATGATCTAATTAGCATGACTGTGTAGGTGTGTGGAAAGCACTGGGGGACAGGAAAAATACGAGTGTACAAATTGCTGTTATACAATTTGCTATGGGGACACACTTAGTGAAGACAGAGACCTGGATCACTCTCTGGATACTTT
>NW_009914342.1:20734-37042 GCF_000696875.1 Nestor notabilis
TGGAGTGAGCACTTAGGCAAGGAAGAAGAAAGGATGTTCAAGTCTATAGCAGAGGCAAAGGGTCAAGAGTGAGAAAAACTGACTACCACCTGATTTTTGCGACTTAAAAATACAACTACAGTTTTAAAAAAGGTATTAATTCTATACTCACATTTGTTGCTTTTGTCTCCAGACAAAACAATTCAGTAAAATTCAATGCATGACTGAAAGCATGGACTGCAAAGTTGTCAGCTACACTGTGAAGCTTGCTCTTCATCGGAAAATGAAATGCAATTTCTTATTAATAGCAAGAAAATAGAGATGTTAAGCACTCCAGCCATGAGAAAGGCATTAGGGTATTTGAAACATGCAGCCAGACCAGAGATCAGAATTCTGCTTCATGTTATTAAGACATTCACACTGCCCTAACCAAATTAAACAGGAAGCTAAGTAACATAAAGCTATCGGGCTTTCATTCTTCTCTATGCATAAAATGACATTTTAAAGTTACGTGTGATCTTTCAGAGCCTTTAGAGGGGTCAGGCATTAGGCGCATCTGGCATGCCGATCTTCTCATTCAGGAACATGAAGTCATCCTCCAAGTTACATTCCTGAGTCAAGAATGTGTAATTTTCCACATGTCACTTTACTGACTTTCACACTGAACAGACATCATTATTAATTTCACTGAAGATTAGGCATATTTAAGAAAATTGCAATTGTGTTTTAATTTAAGTAGAAGTGGATTAGTGTTTGGTAAAGAGAGATGATGATATTTGAATAAACATGCTCCACACATCCTGTTGTGCTATGCCATAAATCAGTCCAGTGCCAAATCCCACCCGATGGGGTCAATTGGGTATTAAAGGATCTTCAGAGGTGTAAGTTTAATGGTAAAATTACCACCTGTTAAATTTGTCCCTTTGCTTTTCCTTGCTCTGTGGAGGGGATGATATCATCACAGCAGCCCAAGGAGCCACCACCGTGCAGGCTGGTTTACCTCAAGGCGTGACCATCCTTTTCAAGTCTCCTTTAGGAGGATGGGGATGTACACTGAGGCACGTGGCAGTACCCAATGCCACCCTGGCTGCTGGCAGCACTCCAGCAGGGCGGGGGCCCAGAGGTCTGAAATGAGTTTGATGTTTATCAGCAGTGTGCCTCGGGGATTGCATTTTGTAAAGTACACAACACGATTGCTTTGGCTCTTACAATCAAAATATTTGCTGTGGCAGGTAGGGAGAAACACGGCTCCAGTCTGATGAGCACTGGGAGGCATCCAGCCCTAATCCCTTTGAAATCAAGGGCTTTTCCTCTGCCATGCCCAGGAACAGATCCTAGGAGTGACCTGCAGCCTCCAAAGTGCCTCTCAAAACTCTCAGTGCCCTTATCTTTCCCATTTGGAGCAAAGACACCAACAGCATTAGCTGTGCTATTCTCTTGATTTCAAATTACAACCTAGAGCCCGCTCCCTCTAAATTTCTTTGCTACAGCCACAGTACATCAACAATAACTCTCCCCAGGAAGAAGCTGGTCCTGTTTTGGAGGACACGTCCATGTCCTGCACAGACTGCTGGCAACCAGGACGCTGGTTTCATGATGCTGTGATGGGCAGGTCAGCACTGGAAACAACAACCCCAGTTGCTGTCAGCAAGTTTCTGTCTCTCTGCACTGGGAAGCAGTCTGTCCTCTTGGGAGACAGCATGAAGGAGTAATTCAGAAATCACAGGATGGGCTTTCTGCAGCTGAAAGTAAAGGGCAACTAGCCTGGAAAAAACCCTCAAACATATTCCTGAGGGTGAAGGGGCCTTATTTACACACTGTAATACCTTCTGTTTCTGTAGGAACATCTGAAGACAAACAGAATAGTGCTTCATTGTGCCAGGTAAACAGCTCTCACATGCCATGGCTACAGTCTCTAAGGAGCTTCTGTTTATTATGAACAGTGTCTGCCTCAGCTTTAGCTAAAAATCCTTGCTGTGAATCCAGCAGGGAGAGGCTCACAATGAAAATGAAGAACTTGTATGAAGTTACCAAAGGAATACTTACTGCCTTTGGGATTATACTTTTTTTTCCTGGAAGTTTTGCCTTTTTCCCTGTTTTTTCTTGTAAGACCTAGTTCTTCAGATGGAGCATTTGGCTCACCAGTCCCATTTGGAATGGAGCTTTGGTAGGCAGAACGAAAGCATTATCAAAAGAAAGACGTTAGTGATGCTATAGACACTTTAAAAAGTCAGCTATGTCTGAATTATTTATTTCCTAACTCCTGTGAACTATCTTTAAACAGAAAAATGCTTGGAATTACATGAAACTAGTGAGACGCTCCCTGGAGGCTCTTGATAAGATTTAAGTTTGCTGTAAATATTGGTGTATTGATTATTATCATGACCTGTGAATTTTTCATTTCCCTTTACAGGGAAAACCCCAAACTTTCTCATTCTGAACCTGATTTGGATTGCTAACAGGGTATAATTGTAAATTAAGATCCCCAAGATTATGCTGGTGTAATAGATATCATTGTTTAGCTCTTCCCTTTGATTAATTTCCTCAGCTTTTACATTTCTAAAGGGATGTTGTAAGTGTTGCAAGTACGACAAGCTTTACAGAGTAAAAGCTCAGGTAGGTATGGGACCATGAAATCCTCATCCTCCTCACTGAGAGCTTGATGCATGCCTGGTGCTTCCTCATGAAAACCAGGTGATAGCACAACCTAAAAACCAACGAGGTTTTCAGAGATGAGGTCCTGTAGCTACAAGGGTTAAGAGGGGCTACTGGACTAGTGGCAGCAGGTGAAGCACTGCAGAAGCTGAGTCAAAATAGACGTTGAAGGAAGGGTGAGTCTTCGCGCTCTCACCACAATGGTCAGAGGTGAAGATCTCCAGGGAAATCCTTCCTTTGGTTTTCCAGTGGACTTGATAATATTCTTGTGATTTGTATGGTAATGATTTAGTCATAGGTTTCACACTCATGTTATTCCCACCACATGGCTGGTAAACCATGAACCAGTTTGTTCTTTTTAATCCAAAAGGAAAGAGAAAACTTCTTTGTGGCACTATCATTTTTGATGTCTTCATACCAAGGATTTCACTACAGCACTTTATGACTTTCCTATCCTTCCATCAACTTTGGGATGTTTATTTTTCTTCAAACATAGCTGTTTGCAGCATGCTAACAAGAACTGAAGATCTTAACACCGCGATTTGTTTACTGAAGACATCAAAGCCTTTTTTTTTTTTCCCCACAAGCCTTCATTGAGTTGGTACAATCTGCAAACAGCCATGCAAAACCAATTTGTGCTTTGTATAGAGCAAAATAAAACCACAGAGCACTGAAGATACAGATACTTACTTATCTGAGATTCTAATTTTAGTTCTGCTTCATCTCTCATTCTCAGCTTCTCAAACTATCTGTTCCTGTAGAGCCCTGCACTTTCAGCAGACCTTTCGGTTGCCTTCAAGCTGGGTGGAAGAACACGACTGCAAACATGGACAATGGCAGTCATAGCAGCTAATCTGAAACAAATATTTTGTAACATTTACGAGCAGATGTATTTCCTTATTTTGCTTTAATGGAAAGCAGCACTACATTTTTTGCTTTGGGTCCTGTCAGCTTTTGGTTCAGACTCACGTGTGGGTGCTGGGCAATACACAGTGGGGGAAACAACAGACCGTGGTGGCAAAGTAAGTAATGGGATCTGGTGAAAATAACATCCTAAGAAATACAGAGGCATCCTTTGTACGGATTTCCTAGATGTGCTGAGGCTATTTTAAGGCCAATCAAACTCCCACTCCTTCAGTGTAAACAGGATTACTCCTTGACTGGAACATAAAGCAGCCTAAACATCACCAAGCGTCAGTGGTATTTCCAGTCACACTTCAAGTACTGCCTTGCCCCAGGCATGTATCCTATGTGTTCAGAGCCTAATAGCAGTCTTTAAAGAGCATCATCCATTGACAGTACATCACAGGAAGTGTCTCCAAGGAGGACAATCTAAAGTCTCTCCATAGAGGAAGACCTACTAGAAGTGGTTCCAACAGATCAGCTCCCTTAGGAGCTATTCAACTGGTTGGCTGTGGTACAGATGACAGGGGAGAAGAGGGCAACAAATGAGGACAGGACAAGAACTAACCAGTAGGGATTTTATTCCACAAGGAAGGAATTCACCCCAAGCTGCACTGGCTGAAGATTACAGAGCAGGCAGATGCCAAGGCTTTCTGGGAATTGGGAAGGGTGACGTGCAAGGTCAGTAAGGCAGATCTGCGTGGAAAGAGTACAGGTAATGAGAAATGCTGACTACATTGTTTGGGGAGGGATGGTTTGTTAAGGGCATTTTCAGCAGCATACAAGTTACTTTTCTATAATCACCTGGCCATGGGTGTATTTCCCCCCATCACAGCAGTGGAAGACATGCTACGTAACCTGGTGCTCATGGCAGCTTTGGAGACCTGCTGGAAGGAGGATACCTATGCAGGTGGTGCTGGATGGCAAGAAGATGTGCTGTTCAGCAGCTCTTAACCCTGAAAACGCCAGAAGATGATGCAAGGGGCAAGCAATACAAACCATTACCCTTTCACCAGCTTTAAACCAGGCAAGCAGTGCTGGTACAACAGGGTAAAGCTAAAGGAGCTGCAAACATGTGGGGGACAGCAGTTTTGGCCACTTCCCTTGACTCTGCATGCTGCTGAACTTGGGTACAGCATCTGCCTCAGCAAGGCAGGAGCCAGGCTTCCCGAGGTGAGAGAGAACAGAAGAAACTGTTCTCCAATCTCAGAGTCCCCATGGGTTGGGAGTAGGGATGTGCTCTCCTTGGTGACACAGCCAGGCTGCCCCTCCAGTCCCAGCCCTCAGGTGTCTCCTGCAGAGCACTTTCAGAGTCCTGCCTTAAGAAAAAAAACAAAATGGTAGAGCCTTTAAAAAAAAAAACAAAAAAAACCCCACAAAGCTTTAATCCCATCCAACTTCAGGATAGAGCGTAAAATTTCTTGCCAGAGAATTTAAAACAAACTGGAAGCTGATCATCTACTCATTTAAACGATGTGCCTGGAGCTAAACCAGCAAGGCTGAATAATCTCTGCAGTGCTTTCATCCTTCTTCAATTTTTTCTTTGTTCCATCAGCCACATGTGCGTTAAGTGTAAATTGAAGTGCTCTTAGCTAGAAAGGCAGATTGTGAAAAGGGCTTGGCCCTCATCTTATAATTCAGCTTCAGTATTACAATTACTCTTAATAGCACTCTTATTTTGTTGTATTATTTATTCTGGCTTAGAACCCTCTAGGATCCCCTGAAAGCTTTTTTTATTATTTTTTTTTTCCTGGTGGATTTAGCCAACATCCATGAATCCAGATGTTTTTGCTTTTATCCACGGGAATTTAATGGTATGGATATGCCAAGATTATAACTTCAGGCTCAGCCTCAAGAAAAGTATTTTTCAAATTCCCTAAATCAAAAATGGAAAGTGCCATGAAAAATCTGGGCCTTACTGCATTTACTATGCCAGAATAGAAATCAAACCACAGGACAACATTGCTCAAGGTTCTGGATCTGTGCTGATAGTCTCCTCCATTGCATCAGAAATTACCGCCCAGATCATGCTGTTTTCTGTGTTCTCGGACACAGACTCTTGCCTTTAGCACATCTTTAGCCCTTCTTTCCATTCAACCAGCTTGAAGTTAGGAGCAAAGATACATGTGGGTCCAAGATGCTTACATTGGAAAAAAAAAAAAAGATTACTCATGCTAGCTAGAGTTACTGCTGGTGTATTTAAATGAAAATGTGCCTGTGTATGTCAGCTCATCATTACCACAAATACTCTCCCCAGACAAAACTTATTCTGAAATAAGGGCAGTGATGAAACGTACACTGCCCTGATGAGGACCTGGTGAGTAACACAAGTATCTGCTGTGCCTTTGACAGCACTTAGGAAGAATAACCAACCCCAAACTCATTCCTTCTCCAGAGGGACAAAAGCAGCATGAAGCAGACATTAAAATAACCTTAATAACTTTCCTTTCCATACTGCCTGGGGTTTCTTTCAGGCACTCCCATTTGCAGCGTTCTAGGTTTCTTCCCTGCTCCCCATTTGTCAGTGGAAAAATCCTGATTGAATTTGCTGCACAGTTGTGAGCAGAGGCAGTGTGGAGGGTGGTGTGGAGGGTGTCCCCTGCTGGGGATGGTCACATCCTTCCAAGTGCTCAAGGTATCTCAAGAGCACAAGAGCAAATGCAGAAGATGCACAGAACACCTTTTATTGGCCTTTTGGCAACAAACAGTAAACATCATCTGTGGCCATGTTGTGCACAAGGAGGATGCGATTGTTATGCCTGAGTCCACACAAGGTAAATTTTAGTTTTTCCTCCACTTCCCAACTGGCTTTCAGTGCACATCAGGGCCCTGGTCCTGCCCCTGCTGTGCACAATACAACCCCTTTTACTACCATTCTCTGTGCACTGGACCAGGGAGAAACACAGAGCAGCTGTTCCAGACTGGGAGAGAAGAGCCCTTTCCACTCCTGAAGAGATTCAAGCCCAGCAGCTAGTTATTGCTTGCTTTAATAGCATTAGCTCTTTACCTGCAGAGCTGTTGGATCAAAGGAAATCTGAATTATTCCTAAAAGCTCTTCTAAGGCTTCCCCCAATGTGGAAACGCCTCTCAGCTAGCACACAGGATGGAGCTGGCTCCATAGCAAGCCCCTCTGGGGCAGGGATGTGTTTGGACAAGAAGGAGGTGTGAAAGCCAGGGTGTGGGTGCTGAGGGCTGAGTACCCAGCACCAAGACAGCCTTCACTGGCTCAAGCAGCAAAGCTTTTCACCCACCTACCCCAGAGCTGAGCTCAACCGTGCCAAAATCCTGTTGCGTGAAGCTGCTGAGGGCAGGGTAAGTTGTAACTCAGTGCAAGGTGCCATCAGTCAGGGTGACTGGTCCAGGAGTCCATAGAGTGTTACATGTGGGAGGCAGGAGGGGAGCAGCAGTGTTAATCTGAGCGATGCATTTGAAGGGGAAAGCACTGTTCTTGTTACTACCATGGATCAAATGTGCTGTGCAGAGCTTGCAGAGGGTGCACGTTAAATATCCCACCAGCACAGTAGTTCTGCCAGTTCATATCACATTTTCCCTTTTATAATGAGGAACTTTGTATTGAAGTATGAAGTTTAAATTTTAAAGGCCAACCACTGTACTTAGATGTTATATGACAAACTGCATATGTATACCTATTCCAATTTATTCTTCTAGTATTTTTAGCAAAATATGGTTTTAATGAGTTTGTCTTCTCTGAAAAAAAAAATCTGTATTTTTCTTTAATAAGATCACAACATTCAAGCTACTAATTTTCCTTACCATCACATCCATTTTTGGACACAGAATAAAGGAGATTGAATACAAAAAACAGTTGGCCTTTTTTACCCAAGTTGGAAATGAAAAAAAAAATAAATCCAAAAGTACTGAGCTCTTTAGTTTTAAACTTTTTAAAAAAAAATTCTCTCAGCAGGTCAGAACAGTGATAAAATGCTTTTGTCTCTGTTTCACTGGGAGGCTGGTTTTGCCTTTGGCATGCTGAGCATCACAGGCGCCTCACTGCAATTTGCTGCTGCCATTGCATCTCCTCTCCTCAGCCCATACTGCTACTGCTCACTTGCTGGAATTGCTCAGACCAGAATACCTGGGTTATGCAGTCCTGTACCTTTCCAATCCTCTGCAAAGGCCCACAGTGTCCTGAGTGGTACCACCTCAGCCTGCAAGTACTTGCAAATACTGGAGTTGTGCTTGAGTTTGGCTGTGTTCTGTGCATCTCTGGTTTTTTGGTGATTCTTGTGAGACTGCTGCAGTTTGGACAATTGAACATGAGCATCAGTCATGGCAGGGAAGGTGGATTGCCACCAATAATTCTGTTAAAGGCAGCCATGAGGGCAGCACAGCTGTGCAAGGACAGATCTTGAATGCACTCAGTAGTACCCCTGAAGGAAGTGCATCATTCCATTAAATCACTTTATAAACCGGTAACTTGGCTCTTTGTACCCATTACATCCCAGTGCCACTTCAACTAAAGGGACACACCCTTAGCATACATAGCCTGAGCCTTTGAATTTAAAGGCTTGGCAAAATATTATGGGAAGTATACAATTTGCTTTTGACATTACAGAAAGCAGAACCTGAGGATTTGCCTTTCTGCTCTTCCTTAAGACTGTGAATACTGCACTGCCATTAATGCATGGAGAACATTAGAAACCTGTGCAGACAGAGACCTGTTACCTGAAAAGCAAAAGAGATGTGAAAAATAATCATCATCCAGAACATATCTCTGCTCCAAATAGAGCCTTAGGCAACAGCACTGTGACAACGTGGGAGGATGAGAGGTGCGGACAGGAGGAGGAACAGGCCTTTGTGTGACCCAGAATGGAGACAGATCCCAAGGACCAGCTCCTGCACGAGGCACAGCATCAATACCCAGCCCTGACATACTGCTAGCCCACACACCTTGGAGGACTCACTGCTGGTTCAGACATGGGCAAATTTTGCTGTGCTGAGGAATATCTCATGTTCTGTGCATCAGATCCCTTTTTTTCTCTTTTGCTTTCACCTTTGTTTGAGGCCAGTCTTGAATCCCACAAAATAACTGTGTTCCCATGACAACAGCCCAGCAGTGGACTCCTCTAGAGCATCTGAAGAACCAAAACATGGCCAGTGCTTCCTCCTACTCCAGCATCACACTCCATGGTACAATGGCCCCATTCTATCCCTTCTCCTCATGCTGAAGGAGATTGCGAACTGCTTTGGGCAGAGCTCTGTCTGCTTTGGCATTACTGGCATTTACTGAATGGTATGTCACTCTGCATAAATGATGTACAAGCAGATACCAGACCATAGTACCAGCTTATGGCAGGGAGAAAGGCCAAGAGGGTCTGCAGTCTAAAGGACTGGACAGCTGTTGGATTTTGTAATCCCCTAAGCTTTAATATTCATAAATTTCATGCCCTCCATAGTATTTTACAGAGAATATTAAATGATCCTTTGTTATTCACAGTCACTGCTTTGCTTCCAATACATCGCATTTCTCTTGCCCCTCTTCAGCAAAGCCTCTGGTCCCAGTCCAGCAAAGCAAAATGGACCCCACCAAGACCAAAAGCATCCCCAGATGCATCCTCTCCTCAAGCAGGGCAAGATACCAACCCTTTGCAGGATCAGCCTTTGCTTCCCCAAGCATTTTCTCCTGCAGTATCTTGCCCAGAGAACAGCTCCAGCTGAGTGCCCAGTTGATCTACTGGTCTTGAGGCTGTTCCAAAACCCCATCCCTTCCCTGCGACACTTCTGTCTGCCCTCAGACCAAGATTTATGAGGGTTATCCATGGATGTGGTTGCAAGAAAAGTCCAAAAGCCTTCATTGCAATGCCACGAGCAGCACAAAAAAAGCAAAATACTCTTTGCATACCTGATCCTTACTGAAGGGATATGAGCAGGACACCCAAACACAGACAGTAAGCTGTGAAGTGGGACTTGAGGAGGCAGTGTGGATGCATGCCAACCTGACAATGGGGTTTCATTTAACAAGCACAGATTTAAGTGTGGAAATCAAATATGAAACAGTCGTAGCCAGCATTGTCTGCATTCTTGGAGTGGCACTAAACTAGCAGAAAGAAAAGAACTGAGACACTGGCCCAGACATGCTCCAGCTGTCTGCAACTACCTCTTCCCTCCTCCACTGAATGTAACTATTCAGCTTGTTTTCATCTCATTACTGGATGTTATTTTTGCAACCTGGGAAAAGAATAGAAAAGGGAGGGGGGGAAAAAAAGTCCTTAAAATGCTTTTGGGTTTATGTTTAAGAGTTAGACCATTTCTTTCCTTTTTATCAGATATAAAGTACAGACTTTTAAAAGCGCACAAGTCCTATGGTATTATCAGCTAAGTATGTGCCTCTCAAATAAGGTCCTTTATCTTAGAGGCAGCAGCATTTTTGTTGCTGTAGTTATTCATGTAGGTTGTACTTATTTGGTACTGAGTAACATGCAATTAAATAGCCATATAAAACACCCACAGGGTAAGCAACAGCTGCCTACAGGTAACCTTAAATCTCAGGCACTCACTTGCCAAACGTTTCAGCTCTAGCCATATAAATCCTCATTTGCATGTGGGAGCAGGGCAGTCCCTTTCCTCCATCACCGTGGTAGGTAAACAGGAGGCACTCCACCAGGCAGAGCGCAAATCAAGCTTTTAATGAGTTGGTTAAAAAGCCTGATGCTGCAGATCACTTAATGGGAGTGCTTCTCAACCCACCACAGGGTCAGCCCTTCCCCAGCTTCCCTTCCCTGCCTTCCTCTCCAGAGCACAGCTTATCCATTTTTAATGTTAAAAAGAATTCACATCCAAGATCTGATAATAATTTATTTTCCCTCTTTTTATGCCAATTTTTCTTGACAGGGAAATGCCAGCATGCACCACCCGCCCCCCACCCGGGGACACTCCACCCTATGAAAAAGTCAAACACTTGCCAAACAAAGGGCCAGGATTATATAGCTTCCCACTGAGCTGAGTGGGAACTCTCAGTTTGTGCTGGACTTCTCTGGAAAAATCTTCCCTCTGTTTTAATGCTGATACACTTCAGCACAACAGCAAATTTTCAATGGCCCTTCAAGGGAAAAGCAGGATTCAGAACGTTTCTTACCATTTTACTTATCTTCCTCTTCAGGACAAAGGCACATACGCTAACCCAAGAGCTTTCTTCATATCAGCTTTTGCCCACTCCTGCAGTATACCTGGCAGGAAGTCAGATATGCTTTAATGCAAGTTGTACCTCTAAACGTGCTGTTTTGCAACATCCAAAGCAGGTCTGCAATTCTAAATTTGGATATTTAAGCTCCAACTAAGATTTCTGAAGTGCATGTGCAATAACTGCTCACTACATGCAGATCATTGCTTCCTAATGAATGGCATTGCTCTAGAGAATCGCATGGAGAAGTTTTAACCCTGTCTTTACCTTATCCCATCCAGTTCAGCAAGCAGAGAGCCCTTCCTGCCTCCTGCTCCAGCATGATCCTCTGCCAGATAGACCTGAGCAGGGCACTTGCCAGCAATACTGGAGACATCAAGCTTGGTAATCCACTCCCTAAGGCACCGAGACAATCCTGCCAGGCAATTCTGGGGCCTAAACAAGTTTTAAAGCAGATTGGAAGATGGGAAAGAAATTTTGGAATGTTTCTTGAAATTATGTTCTTTCCATTTTATGGTGTTCAAATAAGATAATTTCTTTTTCATCCCAGCCTCTTTACCTTCTAGTAGTTTTTAATTTTTTGTTTAATGAAAACTAATTCTCATGCTAAAATCTGATTTCCATTCATTAAGGATAGACATGATGATTTCAAGCAATAAGTTTCTCCATGTCCAGAAAACCTAAACATATGCTCAAACACCAAGCCCATAAGCAACTCCATTTACCATAATGCATGCTTATCTCTAAGCATGTGCTTAAGTGGTTTGTTGGCAAAAGCTAGAGTGCTTATCCCTTTCCAGATGACCTGTTTAATATTTACCAGTATTAATCCACTCAATAACTATAAACACCAGGAAAAAAACCACAATAAAACCCACGCACATTGAATTCTCTCTACTCAGAGTATTTCCGAATATGATTTCTACATTACCCAGGAGGGTCAAACTGTTCCATGCTCAAGGGCTTACACCCCAAATCCATGGGAGTCAGTGGAAGGGTGTTGACCAGCTACAGCAGTTTGGGGATGGGATCCCCTGTAAGCAGAAACACCTTTCTGGTTTTGGCACTGTGACTAATAGAGATAACAAAGGCTCTATGCTGACATTAAGAAAATTTGTTTCATGTATTGACATCCTGTAACCTCCAGGGCACTTAAAGGAAGCTGTTAATTTAATAGTTGCGTCAGAAAGATATTGTAAAGCATGTATTGCTGAGC
Organism: Nestor notabilis; assembly: GCF_000696875.1. Lineage (NCBI taxonomy): Eukaryota > Metazoa > Chordata > Aves > Psittaciformes > Psittacidae > Nestor > Nestor notabilis. Next base: position 32,629 of record NW_009914342.1, read on the forward strand.
AACAAAGGAAATCTCCAGGCCTAATGTCAGCATTAACACCTGCACAGGACAGAACTGTCTGCAGGGATCTCTGTACAGAGCATAAATTTAAAGAATCCACCCTTGACAAGGAGAGAAAGTGCTCAAATCAAAGTGGTAGCAGCTGATAGAGATTCTAGATAGAGGCTTTGGTATCTGCCTCTAGCATGTCTTCAGCAGCAAAGTGCCCCTAGATCCTACATGTCCTTACAGTTTAATTTCATAGAATCACAGAATGGTTAGTGTTGGAAAGGACCTCAAGATCAAAATGGATGGATTAATCCCCTCCCACCACCTGGAGGTAAGAGGCTGCACACAGTGTCTTACCTCACCCTGTTGTCGAGGGTTCTCAAACAGCCCTCAAGGACCAGAAAAGTTTATTTTGCTGTTAAGGCTGAGCGGTGCCTTAATTGTTCTGCAATTATATTTGGCTGTAGGTGGTACCTTTCTTACTATCTGACTTTTATCATGCATATATGCAAAGGTAGAAGTGGAAGGTAAGGGTAAGACACTTACCTAAAATGAGATGAGCGACCTAAAAGTATAGAAAGATATAAAGGCCCTGACTCAACAAAACACTTCAGTATATTTCATAATAGCTTCCTTCTTGAAGTGACAGAGGAGCCAACAAGGAGAGGTGTGATGCTGGGCCTTGTTCTCACCAACAAGGAGGAGCTGGTGGGGAATGTGAAGCTCAAGGACTGAGCTGCAGGAACCATGAAATGGTGGAGTTCAAGATCCTTAGAGCAGCAATGAGGGCACACAGCAAGCTCACTACCTGGACTTCAGGAGAGCAGACTTTAGCATCCTTAGGGCTCTGCTTGGTAGAGCACCACGAGATAAAGCCCTGGAGGGATGAGGGACCCAAGAAAGCAGGGTAATACTCAATGATAACCTCCTCCAAGCTCAAGAATGATGCATCCCAAGAAAGAAGTTAGGCAAAACCGCCAATAGGCATGCATGGATGAATAAGGGGCTCCTAGAAAAACTCAGACACAAAAAGGAAGCATACAGATGGTGGAAGCCAGGACAGGTAGCCTGAGAGGAATACAGACAAATTGTCTGAGCAGCCAGGGATCAGGGTAGGAAAGCTGAAGCCCTGAAAGTATTAAATCTGCCCAGGTCGAGGGCAACAAAAAAAGCATCTGTAGCTATGTCAGTGGTAGCAGGAAAACTAGGGAAAATGTGGGCCATCTCTGGAAGGAAATGGGAGGCCTGGTTACCTGATACATGAAGAATGCTGAGGTACTCAACAAATTTTTTGCCTTGATCTTCCCCAGGAAGAGCTCCAGACACACCACCCAAGTTGCAGAAGGCAAAGACAAGGAACTGAGAGAATGAAGAAACACCCACTGTAGGTGATCAGTCTCAAGAACATCTAAGGAACCTGAGAGGTGCACAAGCATGGACAGTGGGATTGAGTGCACGCTCAGCAAGTTTACCAGCGACACCAAGCTCTGTGGTGCAGTCAACACACTGGAGGGAAAGGATGCCATCCAGAAGGACCTGAACAGGCTTGAGAGGTGGGTCTGTGCAAACCTCATGAAATTCAACAAGTGCAAGGGACCTGAACAAGTTCCCAAGTGCAGGGACCTGAACCAGGGCTGGGACAATGCCAAGCACAAATACAGACTGGGCAGAGACTGGATTGGGAACAGCCCTGAGGAGAGACCTGCAAGTGTTGATTGACAAGAAGCTCAACACAGCCCAGCAACGTGTACTCACAGCCCAGCAGCTCCATTCATCCAGTCTCCCCATCTGTCTCCCACACAACCATCCTTTCCCCAACTCTACTCCCCACTATTCAACCCCTGGCTCAGGGTCAGCAACATCCTTTAATCCTTTATCCTTCTGCTTACATTTTTCATCCACCAGCTCGTAACAAGAAATGGAAAGGAAAGTTCCTTGCAGCTTCAGCCAACTTAACCTCTTAAGGTCTTTTTGCCCAGAGAGACAATAACTGTGGTTCAAGCCAAGATACTATCTCTTCCAGACAAGGGAAGTCTGGCAACCCTGATAGCTAATGACCTACGTAAGCCTGTGTTACAATTTCACTTTCCATAATTCAACTACAGTTTTAAACTGTGTGGAAATGCTATATGGTATTTATGGAAACATTAATGTTACTTAGGTTTTTGAAACAGTAATGCTGTTTTCTGTGGTATTGGTTAACCACAGTCTTGAACTATCATTCACTTGATAAAGTTAAGAGATGCTTAGGGACATTTCTACCAAAATAGAAAGGAATAATTTGTGAGGCATTTCAGACAACAGAATCACTCCTGAGCATGGCTTCCTCCTCTCATCTGGATGCAGTCAGTGCAGGTGTCCATCTGCACAAAGAGTAGATTGCAGAATTAAAGCCTAAACCTGTAATCATTTGTCAGGCAACATTACAGTGGCCGACTGTCGGCTCAGCTGAACCAAGTGCTTTATGGCAGGTAATCAGCACACTCGTGCCCAATGACCTTTTTAATCTCTTGGGTTTCTAGTCAGCAGTTCTGCTCATGAGGGCAGCAAGCATACAAAAGCTATTTTCTCTGCAAGTGTTATAATTTATTTCAATTCAGCATGCTTCCTTATTGTACTGTCATTGTCCACAATTTAGTTTTCTGAGTAACTAATACTGCAGATAAAGATACAGTAATGAAGATGCCACATAAGATTCTCCCATAGCAGATCCAGGTGACATTACTAGTCTGCCACCCTTTTCCAACCCTTCAAAAATATAATGCCTCCTTAGCAGGACAAAACAGGATCTAAATAGAGCTACACCATTGAGACACAGGTTATTTTGATTGTTTAAAAAAACAAGAAAAAAAAACATCAAACCCCTTCAACACTAGAAGTGTCATCCTAGCTAATAAAATCCTCTGCTTATCATGTCAGGAGGAAATCAGCAGCAGCACCCCAGCTTCCCTCACGTCTCTAGGTGGTGTTTGCTTTAGATGGTTTCTCATGGACACTTTGCCACTGCTGCCACCTGTGCAGCTCCTGCTACTGCTGGTAGCAAAACCAGGAAAACAAAAACAAAGTGCCATCAATTCTTATGCTGACCAGAGCAAGGGAGATCAAGCAGCCTTCCAAAATACCCCAGCTAGTGTATGGCTATAAATGGTAGAGTAGGAAGGGTGATAACAGTGCAAAGGTTTGTGAAGGGAAGGACTGGATCCAACCGCCGTGATATACATTCAATGAAGAAATCTGACCAGAGACCACTTGCTCCTCGTACAGATGGAGGGGTTTAATTATGATAACACATCATGTAAATAAGCGAAGCCAAATAATCCTTATACAGGAAAAACACTAAGGAAGCTGCGGTTACCAAATATGCAGTGCTTACAGATTTTACTGAAGGCTTGGAAACGTGGGCTTAAGAAACTAGCAGTTAAGGGACATATTTTCAATCATGTGGAGTGCAATTGCGTTTCTTTGTACACAGAGAGGTTACATGAGTTCACATTCCCTAAGCTGGGCTCAGAGCATGTCTGGTTCTGCTGGGGGGGATGTGCAGGCAGTTCACCACCACACCACGCTGCCCACCTGGCTGCAGTGTTGGCTTCTGAGCAAATCCTGACGTTTCCATCCAACTCCAAGCTTTTAGGTTTGACTCATGTCGGAAAACATCGGACATTAACCCTACTGTGCAGGTATTAACAAAAGAGAAGAAAACATCATTGGAGCCCCCCACCAACTGCTTCCTCCTCAGGACACCTGATTTATTATTGACAAAGTGCTTCCTGCAGTGTGTTAACATCCGACTTGACTGCAAATACCTCTCAGAAGTAAGGAGCCGTTCATCTCCACATCTTTTACCTTCGGGGCAGTTTAGGTTAAAGTCAAACCACATGAAAGGAGACAGTGTTTGCCTGATTTTACAGCTCTACAAAAATTGCCTTTTTATCACATTGGATGGAAATTTTTGTAACTGGCTCTGATAATTAATTGGAAACTATTCCAAGAACAAATAAGGGAGCATGCCACAAACTGTATCTGGAAGAAAGACTACAGAAGAAATTAAAGAAAGAAATTTTGGTGGCAAAGATCAAAGAAAAGTAAAGGCATTAGTTAACAGCCATATTTTCTTATAATAAGAAGCCCTTCCTTTGAAGGCAACAGCTGATGAATAAGAATCTGACGAAGCTGATCATTATAAAGTTCCTTTGAAACAAGGTACATGTACACCATCAGAAAGAAAATTTCAAAACACTGGCATTATTATTCATGTCTTCCAAAAACTTTTAGTTACAGTAACTTCTCTATTGTCTGAGTAGCCTTCAAAGAGAAAAACATGCATCTACTCCACAGATTAAATAAACAATCCCACTAAAAAGCTGGTTTAGCATTTTCTTTTTCAGGCAAGTTACAGCTATGAGATTTATCTCAATCCTGCTGA
>NW_009914342.1:37073-42172 GCF_000696875.1 Nestor notabilis
ACTTCAGTTCAGCTAACGATTGGCCAATTTATGGAAGCTCAGACCTAGCAGAAAACCAAGATGCCAACAGAGCTGATACCACAGTGTCTGGCTGTTAGGTGTCTGCCTCCTGGGGTGAATTCCCACCCACACCAGTAATGCTGAGTTACTGGGGTCTCCATACATGGCAGAAGTCACATACTTCACAGAAGTTGCAAAGCGCCAGATGTTGAGCTATGCAACAAACAGAAGCAAGAACAAAGGAGGAAAAAGCAGGTATGGGATAGAAAAGTTTGAAATCCTTTAAGCTCTTTCAAGGGCTCAAAGACCTGGAGAGAGGCTTTAGGGTGGCACTGGCTGTGACCAGTCCAACACCCACCTTGAGTGAGTGCTTAAAGCTGCTCTTGCGGAAGACTAAGCAGATCATACTCTTCTTTTAACTCTTAACTGCCAGGGAAGGGACTGATGATGCCAACAGCTACTGCAGGCTAGAAGCTAAAGCCAAGAAACTGAGAAACACAAGTTTTATACCCTCAGTTTCTTGGATGGGGAGGGTGTCAGCAGCAGCTGAATTCAGTTTAAAGAGTAGGGAGGAAAAGCTATTTTGGGACACTGGTACCTCTGTTCTCATCAGAAACCTCCTCTCAGCTTCAGCAATGACTATCTTCAACAGAAGAATTGTGCAAGGTGCGAAGCTTCCACCTTGAACCATGGCACCACTCTTATCACAAAATGCCTGGTGTAACAAGAACTATAAGTAAAATTAGCTCTCATGTGGGAGGACTACCTCAAGGCCCATCTCAGAGGGCTTAAATAGATCCTTACAGGATTGCTTCAAAAGGGAAGCTGACACACAGAATCCTTTCCACAATACCAGCATCAGTTATTGCCTTGCTGTTTGTCTCTCCTCTCTGCATTGGGGTTTTAGCCTGTGGAACTAACCCAATCTATCTGTTTTCCTATATGCAGCCCAGTGACTAACTGGTCTGAATAAACCCTTAGTAATCCCATTTCTACCCACAAGTTAGATCTGCTGACCCCTGAAGTGATCTACCACCCAGTTGACTGGGGGCATAGGGGAGTTGATCTCATGAAGCTCTAGGAAAATTCCTCAGGCTGGAATATCTGCCTTGGTTGAACTTGCAGTTAATTTCAGCAGATGTGTCCTAGCTACCTTTTATAACTGGAATATAATTACGCAGAATGGTTTCTTCAGTGCAAAAGCAGTTTAGTGATTTCTGCCACAGTCCACAGCTGTCTGGGCTGCTGGCACTGATAGAGAAATGCTTCAGTCTGAGAAAATGCTCAGAAAAAGAACCTCAAAACAAGGGTGAAAGGTAGCACAGACTAGCTTGGATTGCCTCGCTGACTGGTAAAATTCCCAAAACAGTTGCATGATGGAATGAGAATATCAACTGTAGCTGAAGCATGTGTAGAGATGGGCAGATCTTAAATGACTGAATAAACAGGTGCCATACAATAACTTCCCAACAAGTCTGCTTGTTTTGAGACTAAATACCACCTCCTTGTCTGAATCAGAAACGCAGCTCTAGTGTCTTCACCTTTCCCCTCTGTTCTCATCCCAGCACTGGTGTTTAAGGATGAGGTGTATCATGAGATACCTGAGTCACATTAACAGCTCAGTGCCACCAAAAAAGGCAGCTCTGGTTCAGCCAAATTTTCCTACTAATTTCCTTGCACCTTGCCTGTCTGACCCCTTGGCAAGATGATTCAGCTTGCTAAACCATGCAAACTATTTAGTCCTGTGCTTTCAGAGGGCTCCTGCCCTGCCCGCAATCCAGCAAAGGTATGCGACACGCGTACAGCCGGTGGACCAGCTCCAAAACAAACGCAGCTTGGCTAGCATATGAAATATAAAAAACTAGACAAATAATACATACCTCAAGCACATTTCCCTACCTTTGTGGGATTAAAATCCCTCCCTGCATGACTAGCCCTCTGCTCTGAAGCTTGTTCCTCTTTGTGTAGGCAGGAGATCCCTGTAAAAAATGAATAGTTTATTATGAGAACATTCTTGCCTCTCCCTCCCTCATCTGCCTGCTTCTCTTGGAAAGATCACAATGCCCGTTCTCCCTGCCCTTTCCCTAAAAATACTTGGGAGAAAAACCCTTTTTATTTCAAAAATCAGCCTCCCAGTATTTTTGCCAGTAAGGTTCAATAAGGATTGTCAGGCAACGCCTGGCACCCTCACATAAGCCTCAGGCAGCCTCCAGCACTTTGTCTCTGGGTAATCTACTCAGGCAAATCACCAAAGTTCAGTGATGCTTTTTGTTACCACTGGACTAGGTGCAAATGTTTGTCTTCCCTAAAAGTGTAAAGAGAAGAAAAATTCTTCTTCAGAAATAAAACAGGCCCCAGATCCCAAACAGAGTTTGAGCTGGACACAGTTGCAGACACCCGTTAGTGAGCTCTGCCAAGTGAGACTTCCCAAATTATCACAGGAGGCTCATATGTTTTATTTTATGGTGTGTGCCATCATCATCCTTCTTTCCAAGTGGAGGTTTGTTTTTGCTGGGAATGTGCTAAGTCTCACACATATTGCTGTTATTGTGTGGCTTTCCCTTCCTCTCACAGCTACTAAGCTCAGGAAGTCCTACATTCAGGTAATAAATATTACAGACTGATCGCACTCAGGTATAGCAAAAAGTATTAGAAAAGCCTCAGATAAACCTTTAGTGTCAAACATCTGTCTGTACTCACTGGGGGCCGCTGACATACAGGCTTGGAAAAAGTGTCTAGAAAAGATGAATATATTGGATTTTATTAGTCTACACACACCAAGCAGGCATCAAAATACTGGGCTGTATTCATGGGGCTATCTAAAAGCAGATGTGCAGAAATAGCTCTGTGTTGAAGGATTCCCACAGATAGTTAGACAAATGCCTTATAAAAATACTAGCAATAAAATCCAAGTGAAGTATCTGTTGATACACTGAGCTCACATCATTAAGTAACGGTGCTATGAGGTTGGTGGTAAAGAGATTCTTTTGTTTAAATCTAAACTGGAAGAGATCCTTCCAATTTTAAGAAGCCCGAAGGACTCTTAGGGAGACTCAGATACTAACAGCTCACTAGAAATTTAACTACTAATTCTTTGTTGTGCTCTAGGCTCTAATTCATAGCATTGATAAAGGATCAAAGATTACATTTATCTAAGTCACTTTTGTTGTCTAGTCACAGTTTTAGAGGACAACATTCAGATTTCAAGTGATGTCTGCTAAATTCAGAGGTTTTGGGGACTAAATTTTGGGGTAATATTCATAATACAGACGGGAACAACTCAAACACGAATTTTAACTTCGAAGTACATTCCCATTCCTCTTTTCCATGGCAGTGCTGTTGAGATTACAGCTAGATTATGACTTCAGAGACAATTCAGAATAGAAAGCATTTTCATTTCCCCTCTAGGAACATCAGAGTGCAGAGGTGACTGTGCTCCACAGTGTCTGGCCACCAAACCCTCCCCAGGTGATCCAGGAGGATGAAAAACAGGTGACAGGGCAGCTGGCACAGTGCTGGGACACCAAAAGCATCATTTCAGCAACTGAGCCAAACAGCACAGCCCACCAGATCAGAAGGGAAGGTCTCACTTGCTGTGCCCCACATTTCAAACTGAGGTGACCATGCTGCAGGCTCCCAGCTCAGTTCCTGGAGATTCAGTTCAGTACTTCTAAGTGTGCTGAAAATTAAGAAGTTAGTGGAATTAGCAGTGCTGAAAGAAATTAAGAATCCCATCTGGATATTCTGAGATACACAGTCCTGTGATAATTAGATACAGAATCTCAGCACAGAGCAAGAACCAGGAGCTTCTAGCAATGTGTTTAGTTTCTCACTCTTCTTCATTCCCAATCTGCACACATAAGGGAGCTGAACAGTTGAGGGACATTGCATCCTTCAGCGTCTTAGAAATTGTGAAGGTGTTCACAAGGCCACAGATACATCCCATCTCACAGAGAACAATATCATAACTGTGGAATGTATGCAAAGCTGCAGAGATAGTTATTCAGAATTTCACATACTCTGTATATGTAGGGCAGTTGTATGCCATATAGGTGGGTTTGTTAAAGCCCCACAGTCATAAAATAGAATAGCTAGGGTGGGAAAGGACCTTAAGATCATCTAGTTCCAACCCCACCTTCCATGGGCAGGGATGCCAAACCGTAAATCATGTCATCATTCCACAATACTGTTTTCTGTAGAGCTTTCTAAGGTGAAAACTCCTATTTGGCTATTGTATGAACATCAGCTGCAAACATATGGAAACCCGCCATAGTGCCACAAGTCCTTCACTACCCACACCTCTAATTAAACAGGATGCCTGTTTCCAGCTGAAGCAGAAGGGCTCTGGCTCTCATTCCAGGGAGCTAACAGGGCCTGGATGCCAGAATGGTGAGACTCACAGGGCTCATCTGCACTGCATAATGAGGTCCCATAGAGGCACTTTCTCGCACAGTCTCTGGACACAGTTAAAATGTGAGCTATGTTTTGCTGGGGATTATCATGTTGTTACTGGTTCCCCTGATAGGATCAGCTCTGAAGTGTAGATACAGCCAAAGGGAACCCTTAAAGAATCCAGATGCACTCCTCAGCTTTTAATGTGTTTTCCTTTCCCCAAAATACTACCATACATTTTCTACAGTTAGTCAGATACCTCAGCAGAGAAGAGGATCAGTTTATTTGGTGTGCGCTTGCTTTTTTCAGCTGAATACCTAAAACCATGAATAGAACACTTGGTCCTCAGTGTATCTTTTAATGGATACTATATGACTACGCTGCACAGTATATAGCAGCCTCTTGCCATCTAGGAGACTTAATAGTTATGCTACTAAGGAATAGTAAATGTAACAATATGTATATTGACACATTAAAATGGCTTTACAGAACACCAATGTAAAGTTTTCTACAAGATGTGACCCTGGACTGGTTCAGATCATCTCTTCCCCAGTACATCTTCCCTTAAGTACCAGAAAAGAGCTTCCACATTGGCAAGAGGTGGCCTAGGAAAAGTAGACAAAGAGGCATTTATATGAAAAAGCACTTAAATAATCTAATCTCTGTAGCTAATTTAAGAACACCTAGGGCAAGCGACGGTAGAGATA
>NW_009914342.1:42203-55993 GCF_000696875.1 Nestor notabilis
AATCTTAATGAGGTCAGGCCAAAAATCAACACATGATCAGCAATCAAATGCTTGCTGACTTGCTGCCTGTTCATTATATGTGATGAGTTTGACAGTTTCTCAAGAGGGGAGACCATTACAAAAATGGTAAAAAATTCCACTAAAAAGCCCACTGAGCCAGTATTAAAGTCTTCGTAAACAGTGGAAGTCTGGTAAAGCATTGTTAGTCATTGCTAAAGTATTGCTAAGCAACCCTTTATCCTCCTTAGGACTGGATTAGCTTCATCATGGCAATAACTAACAGCCCTTCATCCTTGCTTGCAATGCTTAGTTTGAGGTGCTATGTAATTTTCTTTGAAACTCAAGTGACAGTTGCCACTCTAATTCTCAGCCCCTGCCGAGGCTTCGGGGAGATGAATGTCTGCAGAGAAACCTGTCTGCAGCTCCCAGCTGCTTCAGAAGCCAGGCTGCAGGGCACAGCAACTAATTCATCTTGAAAGACTAGCAATATTTATTCACCCTCACACTTTAATTCTTTGCTGATTGTAATCAGCAGCTGTTATCCCTGTTTAGTACCAATTTAAAGCAACCCAGCCTTGCTCTTGCCCAAAGCTAGACTGACTAGCTACTGTCAGGATTTCTAGTAAAGCTCTATTTAACCTGCAATAAAAGACTGAAACTAGGAAACTCCTGGACATAGACCTCACTCAACTATTGCTCTGAGTTAAAGCTTACTTCTAGGCATTGATAGCGTCTTCCATCTTTGTTTTGTACACCATTTACATCTGTATCATCTCAGTGGGACCTCCAAAGTGCTCCTTCCTGTGATATTAATAATAAATCACCTAGCAGAGTAAACTCAACCAGGGTATTAGCTCACCTAGTCTAACCAATCTCCAAAAGAAGACAAGAGTAATATGGGACTTAACCTGCCTCATCCTGTTCTGAAACCCACAGTGGTGAGGGGTGAATAAGAGACCAGCACCAATAAAGTGATACTTCAGGAAAGCCAATGAGCTTAAGAAAAACAAGTCAGGCAAGTCTTGCAGGTCTTCCTTTCTGTGGTCACAGGTGTTGGGGGAAGCAGCATCCAGCAACCCATCCGCTTTCCCAGACTATAGCCACAAAGGATGGGCAGTTCCCAGACACCTTCCTAGCCTTCCTTTTTCTCATCTCAATTTCATTCTCAGATTAGCATACCTATACTAACAATAGCACTCATCAGCCTACCTGTGCATTAACAAAGGTACAGCCACTTTTTCTTTAGTCTAACAGATGTGGTTTGTCACCGGTTAGACCTACAGTGTAGTTTTAATGAGTGGCTAGAATTTACTCATATAGCTGTCTGTTTCAGCCAGTAAAATAATAATTTCCTGTCGGGTAGAATTACTTGTTCACTCCAAAAGTTCAAGTCTAAGCCTACAAGAGATGTTTACTAGAAGTAGTTTTATAGCAGAAAAAAATCAGGTGTCAGAAACATTGCTTTTTAGTGAAAACAGGGTGACTTTACAGAAACATGTCTTCAGATATTGTGGCTGTGTCAGCATGACTGTATCAGAGCGGGAAAAATGTGCCATCTAAGAACCCATTATCTATTACTTTTGGTTTAAGAGGAGCTCAAAAAATTGATGCCCTTTTTCAGAGCCCAAGGTCTGAGGCGGATGGTATCAACTCACATACTTCATATTCACGTACTATTCACATTCGCTTATGTGAATAGGAGTATGTGAACTGGTATGTTCTTGCAAGATTAGTAGGGCTACTACTAACATGACAATCTAGGTGAACACCTCATTTACTGAGGCAATTAATCTCTCAGCTCATAAAGAAAAGGGTTGTTTTTTTCCCTTTGTTTCCTGAAAAGGCAATAAACGTTGACAACACATAAGATGGTTTAGTTTTGTTACAACAAAGGCTCCAGCTGCTCCCTGAGGGAAGCAAATCGAGTGTAACCCCAGTGAGGGCACTACCTCACACCCACAGCACCTCAGCTCTGCAACCAGAACCATCAACAGCCCCAGAGCCAGCAAGGGATGAGCAGGTCCAGGGGCTACCCAAGAAGCCCAGCCAAGAGCAGAAGGAGATACAACCAGAGGAACTACAACGCACATACAAGGTGCTATCCAGGACACAGCTACTTACAGCATCAGCTCAAGCATCACAGGCAGCAACAAAGCTACAGACCAGCACTCCTGCAGCATAGCTCAGGCTGGGGGGAGGGGGAAGCCCTGGGCTGAGCTTAAATAGGGTCCAGGGCCTATGGTCAGGGTTTGGGAGAGGTCTCAGGTGAGGCTGCTCAGGGCCATTAAGTCCACACAAGGCCCTGAGACATATACCTGTTGATGACATTAACATGGTGCATGAAGCCATACTGATTTATTCTGAAAGCAGACAACAGTCACATAGCCGAACTTTTCCCAAAATGTTCCTATGATAAAGTCCCATGGCTCCACTGCACCATGAAATACTGGGCTGATAACAGGCAGTGGCAGGTTAGTCAAACTCAAATGATTTTTTTTTCCCTAAGTTCCCAAATTTCCAAGGTTAATGCCACTTCACTCAGTTTAAAAAACAAGCCTCCTTCAGTTGGTTTGATTTCCTCACACACCAGATCCCCTTGGGCAGAGCTTAGAGGAACAGAAATGCCTGGTGTTAGGCAGTCAGATTTGAGTAAGTGCACAATAAATTTATTTTCCCTAAAATCTAGCATGTATAGACAGTGTAGCCCACCCTTCCTTCCACATCTTCCCTGTTTGGGGCCGAGTCTTCTTCCTTATCTTCAGTGAGCAGTTCTGACATTCTCCAGATATGCACATGAGGTCATGCAGAGACTTTTTGGCTAAGTACCCTGATTATCCACAACACTTGCACGTAAAAGAAGTTGGGGACATCTTCCCATATTTGAACCAAAGGGAGAGCTTTATCTCTGCAGGAGCCCCAAAGACACAATACTAATGTTTGCCTTACACTGTTTTGTTTCTTAACAGCTCCCTTACAGCTTTCAAGGGAATAGATTGCAGGGCTGTGCCAAAACTGGCAGCTTCCTGGAGAATTTGCAGCACATAACTTTAAACAGGTTGAAGGTAAAGACGACACCCAGTAAAACAGGAGTCACAGAGAAATGGAATACTAAAACAGAAGAGAAGACTGGGAAAAACTGTGTGCTAAAGAAATGGTTTCTTTGGCATAGCCAGGCTGAGGCTTTTTGCAAATAACACTGATTGCTAATTAAACTGCTCCTACTCTTTATATTTCCTTTTTACAAACTTGCTTCTTTCTGGTATAGAGACAATGAAGAACTTGCATTTTCTTGATGTGCCAAATAGTGATCTCAGTGAAACTGGTGGAAACGCATATAAAACATTCCCTTAGGAGAATGGGAATTGTGGGGTTTGGAAAAGAGCCCCAGTCACACCAATGGAGTTTCATTATTTGGTATATGAGTTCATTATAAGTGGGTTCAATTATATTTCATCAGTGAAGAGAAAATAGCCTTTTCATCCAATGTATCTAGTTGAGTTGAATGCTAAGCACATCTGACGCAGCTTTTGGGGGAAAAAAAAAGAGAAAACAAGAACAGTAGCCATGTGAAAAAAACAAACAAAATGACTAAGGCATCTCGGCGCCTCAGTGAGTTCTCTTTTCTCACGGAGCCATCGGAAAGTGAATGAAGTACAGTAGCTTAACATGCACTGCATGAGTGTGTGCGGTGCCACATTTGCTGATTTACTAACTCGTTTTGTTTGAGGGGCACTTGAAAGGCTTTGACATTTACAGCTCTATAGGCAAATGTGAAAGGAAAGAATAGATGCTGTATCTCCAAGCTCCCAGCTGCTGGTAAATGTCTACTCGAAGTGCCAGCAATCCACATGAAATCAGGAGGCACTCTTAGCCACAGAGCTTCCCGGGTTTGTCTGTGAACACTATTAGAGCAAATACGCCAACAGTCAGTAGAGTTAAAAATGGAAATTGACCTCTCAGTGAGATGTGAAGTCTCTCAATGGAAAGTTGTAATGCCTTTACCAAGTTTTCTATTCAACCACTGTGCAAGCTGGATTCAGAAAAAAGCCCAGAGCCTGTGGTTAGCAGCTGTGTATCAGTTACCAAGCATACATTGGGTATCCTAAGATACTTAAGTCAAAGGAGTCTTAGAATGCTTTCCTGGACTTTAGTTGCAAGGACAGTTTTGTTTCTATGTGAGTCTCACACTATACAAATGTTTATTCTACTTTATGTCTCCTGCTTCACAAGGGCCTCACAGTTTTCGAGGATGTAACACACACAGGCTTACCAGGAGCAGGACACGCAAGTCTCCTGAAGTTTCAAATACTGTACTCAGCAGTGTTATTTTCCACATATGTAGCTGTTACATTTCGATTTGTCAAGCCCAAACGCTTTTTGTCCTCCTAAATCAATCAGTGGCACCCATTTTTGAGAGCATGGCTGTTCTGAAGCTCTTCAATTCAGCCGCAGCAGTCTTGGTGTTGGATTTGTTGGTACAGCATAATTTTTCTACTCTGCCATGAGATGCAGCCTCTGTTTGTCTGCCGCTTGCTGACAGGCAGCACTTGAAAGAGTCTGAAGTTGTCCGTAAATCCAGTTGTCCTCTGTCAGTTCTTCCTGCTTTTTTGGTAGGATTTTTCATCCACATGAAGAGTAGCATGGTGAAGACTGAAGGAAGCAAGGGAAGAAGCAGGGAGGAGCAGGAGGTGAAATGAGATGGGGAAGAGGAAAAAGCAAAGATAGCAATGGAATGGGAAAGCTATGAAAAGATACAAGGGGAATACAATTATTAAGACCAGCAGGGAGTGAGAGAGATATGACAACTGGTTTCACAAGAGGGATGGGGCAGTGCTGACTCTGGAAATGTGCAGACTGTGTTTGAAATATTCTTTACAGATTTTTCATGTAGTCTTGCTCAATTGGAAACCTACATGGAGAATAATTGCCTGCATTTTCTTCCCATGGACATCAGAACATAGTGGAAAAGAAAAAGTAGAAAGCTGTATGCTTGGATGTAATCCACAATTAGAAAGCACTGCTGATCCTGTAGTTTAGACATGATCTGGTTTAAACATATTGAGATGGACAAGAAATGGAAGGCAGACATACTCTCTGCCATGCTAATTTGGATAATTAATCTGAAAGATGTTTTAAACATGATTTCAGAGGTCACTAATAATATCCATTCTTCCAGTTACACTTTGTCCTCTATCATCTCAGAGCCTCATGTGAAAGACAAACTTGTAATCAAAAGTGTATGTGAATTTGCACTCCTCTTGCTCAAGCAAGACCTCTTCTAAAACCACTCAACTACAAAACTCATTCAGCCTTCCACAGACCAGGCATTATTAAGATCCATTACTTTCTCCTGCGTTCACATTCACAACACCTACAAAATCAATGTTGGAGGGATGCGATGGGGCACATAGGCATGTGTTCACCATAGTTTCCCTTGTCCCATGAGGAAAGGTCACTTCACGCTGAAACAGTTGAGCCCTGGTTTTAATTTTTTAGCCTCACAATATGGTCCCCATCCCCTGCCATTCCTGTGTGCAGCAGCTCTGCAGAAGGTAATTTCACTTAACTGCTAACTTTTGGGGAGCATCAAGGGTGAAATTCATTCCCTTCCTTGAGATTGCCAAAACAAAACCTCCTGTTTCCCATCCTACTGCAAAAGAAGACAGCAGAGGTCTTTGGGAAAGTATATGGCTCTTGCAGTGCCAGATACAGTACTGGTGAGTTGTTACATTGAAAAGTGTTACAGAAAAGTAGGACATTTCATTTATATTTCTATCTACATAGTATTGTTTAACAAGTAAGGACAAATTCCCCAGTATTGTTTGCTGAAACATAAATCACACATAGCTTGGATTATTTTTAGAATATTCACTTTATTTCTCTTCTTAGAGGTTCATATTTATCACATCTTATGCTCAAAATATTTTTAATTAAGAAACGATGCTGTCAACATACTCTTTTGAACACTAAAACAATGCGGTGGAAGAAAGGCTGCTTTCCTCATTTTCTATTGCGTATAAATGACTATTGCCATTCTGTGAGAACGCCTTTTGAAGTGCACAGTTGACCACTGCCACCCACCACACACACATTGGTTCTGATTCCCTCCATGCACAGATCAATTCCTTAGGCTTTATATTTCTTGAAAATCTGGCATTTTTAGATTGGAGAAAAGGTCAACACCACATTCCTTGCCTCAGATGATGAGTTTCTAGGCTTGATTCATGTTGACTTCTGTCAGGAGAGAATATAAAATAGAATTGTAACTGGCCTGCAAGAAAAAATAAATTAAGTAAAACAAATCATTCTTTTCTTCTGCTCTGATGCTGGCAACAAACATTGCTGTAGCTGTGAAATGCAAATGAGTAAGGGCTTTCACTCACTGACAGCAGACATCACATCACCAGAGAGATGGCCTTGAGATCCCTGCCAGTCGCAGTCACAAGCCATCCCTATGGCAACTGAAGCAGGGGCTGCATGGAAGAGTAGTACTGGGAAAAGGCTTACTTAATATGCTGTAGCAGCTGAAAATAACAGAAAAGTCAGCACCACAGGAGCAGCCTGGTTTCTGCAGATCACATCAAGGGCTTTGTCTCCCACAGGCAGTAAGGACTGCTACAGGGTGACAATCCAGCTGAGCTGTGGGGACATACGAGTGGATGTCCAGGGGTCTCGGCCCTTCATTATCCTGGCCCAGATTCTGATTATACCTCAGAGTGACCTTAATCTGGCTCACATATACAAATTTCCTTCCCATTAAAAGGAAAATAGAGAATCCTGGAACTTGGGCACTGAGCAGACAACACACCCAGGCTGAGGAGCTGTCTGAATGCTATGAAACCCATGTTCTTCTTTCCAGACATAGCCAGGGGACTAAAACTGCTTCCAACACATCCTTTTACGGTCTACTTTTTACTCCTTAAGATAAAGGCCTTTGCAGAACAATGTGAAAACGCTGAAATGATCCACAATCTCAGAACTTCTTCGTGAACTAGAAAAGAGCAGGTATGAGGGCAAGCAGAGCAACTAAAATCTGTTCTGGACTGATGTTGATGCTACAGGTTGCTGTCAAGAACTAGAAGAGTGGTCCCACCCTGTGATGCCACCACTCTTCAGAGAACAAAGGTCTACCTTCGTTCATCGTGCCTTCAAGCTTTTACAGTCAGTAACTGCTCTACAGATTGCTTCTTTCATGCCTCCACTTCAATTTTGAAAAACAAGCTCCTACAAGGACCCCTTGTTTTTTCAACATGTACCTCTTGTTTCTGTATTTTTCATTAGCAATGATTATAGAAAGGTGAGCATCACTAACAGGCGGAGTAAGATAGCAAAATTTACATGTTAGAAGCAGAAACAATGGACAGGATTGTTTTGATTCTTAATAAGGAAACTGTTACTTGGTCGAAATATTCTAAATGGAGGTTTAAATAAGGTGGGAGCTTAAATTTACAATCGTGTTTTGATGTCACATGTAGTAAATCTTAACAGGAATTAGCTATATAGAAGCAAGACAGGTTTAGTTAGGGGAAAAATCCTCTACAGAAACAAAACAGGAAGAAAGAAGAAGAAAATTAATCCATCAAGCTGAAGTATTTGTAGCAATTTAAAATAAAGCAGTGAGATGAGAAGTGTGCTGGTCACCACTACGGCTCTAGAGCTGTCCCTCCACTCGCAGAGCAGCCCTGATCCAGCGGGAGGGCAGCCGGCCATGTGCTTGCTGTGCTCCTAGCTCAGCCCTGCTTTCTGCAGGCTGCAAGAAATCATGGAGAAATTGTGACTGGCCAATAACGAGAGCAGCTGAGAAGAAAGTACTGAATTAGGTAAGGCGGCCAGACACATTACAAAAGGAAGCGGAGAACTGGTGTAAGTAATCTTCAGTGAATCACCAACTGGAGCAACCATGGTAAAAGAGTTTATTATCTGATAGTTACAAGTGTTGGGGAGGGACTGGATCACCAGAGGACATCTGCACAGTGTTTTCATCAGCCTAATTGTGCCAACATTAACATTAGCCAACAGGAACTGAGCTCAGTGTATTAAATAAACTTTGCCAGTATTAACCTGTTAAAACTCTCTGAGTGCTTGACTGAGCCAAGTCCTTCTTCAGCCCACCTGGAGCAGCATATGGCACCACCAACCAGATTAATCCTTTTAATCCATATATTGTGGCAACTTGTAATGAGATACAGAGTTTTCCACTGATTCTAATTCAGCCCTCGCCGGTAACAGTTTTCAGTCCCTGCTGCCTCATGGAAAGCTTTTCTGAAGTTATTCCAGTTACTGTTGTGACTTCATTTCCTGGTAGACTTGTGATTACCATCGTAGCTGGCAAATTGGCTGGTAATGTCAGGAGACTGTCTGAGGCTGAGTGGACACCAGAAGTGGAGTGTGAAGGCTCCAGGTCAGGACACAAATAGCAGGACACCAGCAAATGAAACTCCAGAGACTTTTTCCAGCAACGCATCATGTAGGCTCTCATTTTTCACAGGAAAGCCATGCATCTCTGTGTCTTTTCTTACATGTATCTAAAGGTGCACCCCTTGGCTTAGGTCTACCAACCCTTCTCCTCTCATTTCAGTGAACAGTAAAGGTGTGCTCACAGGGAGCAGAAAATGGAATTAGGTTTTTTTGGATCTGTGATTTTTCCTTCTCTAATTGCTGGTTTATAAGAAAGATTAAAAGGTACTTCTTCTAATGGAGGACCACAGAGCCCTGCTGTAAGGTGAGGCCAAAGAAGAAAATGGGGCTTCTCTCAAATAGAGAAATTATTCTCCCATGCCATCTATACCTGTTAAAATTTAATTCAGTGGTCTCACACAGAGGTGCAGCCTGTGTGCAGTCAGACACCATTCACAGGAGAAGCTTTGGGTGTGAGGACCAGCTTGGATAAACTTAGTTGTCTGTGATGTAAAGTGGAGAAGGAAGTCAACAAGGAGGAGCAGCAAATATGGAATCTGACTTCACTGTCCTTCCCAGAGAAACAGCTTTCTCCTCTGTGGCCAGGACTGACACAGGCAACTTCCTCCCTGAGTCTTGGTTTTCTTGGCAAAAACTGGTTTATTGCATAACTTTTCTCTCGATGGGTCCAATCCCTGACTTGTTTCAAAAGTATTTGGCAATCTCTTTCTCATCACCCTTTTTGTTGCCTCTGTGTTTCTGGAGCTGCTCATGGGGTGATGCATTGATGCTGGGTGACATTTGCAGACATGTTACTGACAGGAACAGAGAGCCACAGTTATTTCCTGAGGTGAAACTTCCCGCTAATCTGTGTGTGTCTGTGTTTGTGGATGTGTTGTTTCTTATTTTAATTTGGCTTTCATGTGATGTCTCAGCTGTACAAATTACATCACTGTCACCCTGATATAAATTCCCGTTATTCACACTCCAGACAACCCTGCTGCTCACATCTCAGAGCTGGGGCTGAGGAGTTTCTAGTGGTCTCGCCCCAGTTCAGGTACTTGATCCAAGCCCATCATCTCTCAAAATTAAGGGCTATGTACATAGATAATTTTGTAAACCATTAAGAATACATGAAGGAAAAACATCTGAGTGGTATTTTCAGGTGACAAGTTTCAGACTTAATTTAATCTCTTTAAGTGAGCTTCCTAGATACAATTTTCACTTTCCTTGAAAAATGTTCTTATAAAGGATATGTTTTATTCTTGACTTGACCAGGGCTCTGGTGAAACAAAAGTGGTGTTATGGGAGGCAGAGATCACATAACTAGGGGTAAAAGCAAAGGCTTTTTACATTGTCTGATGTTCAGTGAAAAGCAGTGAACAAAAGGAGTAAAATTTCAGATGCTCTATGTAAGCAGTGCCACTGAGCTGACAAGCTCTCCTGTAGATGAGCTTCCATAGCAGCTAACCTATAAAAAGCCTTTAATCTGGAAGAAGGACTCAGTTCTCAGCAGAAAAAATAAAAGGACCCTTTCAGAACTTGATTCACTTCATGGGTTTATACTTAAACGATAAATCAAGATGGTAATGGTTTATATGTATATATACTATGTATTACATGTCTTTATACAAAAACCTAGTACAGGGGCAAAATGGCAAAAACAATGAAGTTTTATTTTTTTATATTTGCAACACAATTGAACATGATAAAACCCAGTTTCCAATCCTCTGCCACTTTGCCCCGCATTTCTTCCTATTCAACCCCATTAATCCCCACTAAACCCCTCATCTCAGCCAGAAACCTGAGGAGCCCCCAAGACAGACACCAAGACACAGAGATTAAATCACACAAAGTCAGAAATTACCTCCTTGGTGATCTTGCTAGCTGAGACATTCATTAAGACATTAAGGAATTAAGACAAGGTGTATTAGGAAAGCCAGAAAAGGGTCAGTTTGGGAAAGCCAGAACAGAGTTGCTCTAGGTTTATGTTGCTTGAGCATGGCATAGCAGCAGCATTTTGAATGTCTATGAAACTGCTGAGTCTTAAAGAAAACACTGAGCTGGTGGGATAATGGAGGAAAAATGGAAAGGCTGAGACATTACCATGGTGTATAAAACTATTGCCAGAATAGTACTGACTGAACTAGTATTAAAGAGTATTGAACTATTGATTGACAGAAAGAACAAGCTTGGACACAGTGTAAGATACCATATGATGTGTATGAGAAGTTATATTCATAGTCTTACTTTCACTAACTGCACGAACAACACACTACGGCACCCATAGCCACTAACCCACCATATATGCATACCCATGTCTGGATGTAGTGGGTGTCATTAAGAAAAATTACAATAACAATAATAAAATTATTAACACACAATAATAGATTAAAATAACATACATTTTCACATGCAGACGGGTTGATATAGAATAAGGAAAGTAAGTTGAAATGTTCAGGTCTGCCAGGGTGGTAAAAAGATGAGGGCTAAAAACTGCCTTGGATAAAAATCTTAAATGCATTTCACTGCATTCTTCCGGGAACCAAGGCAGGCTGGGAATGAAGCTGCAATAATCAAGAAAGGCAGTATACAAGCTAACAAGAAGCTGCTGAATGAGAGCTGTTCTATGGCCATGTTCATTTGTAACTACAGTTTCATGGGTTTTATTGTCTGTAGCAGTACAATGATTTTTCTATGGAAAGAGAACATTGACCTGGAACCAAAAGCCCAGAGAACAGCAAACATGCTGCCATAATGGCACTGTTTCAAATACAAACTACATTTTTGCTTTGGCTGCAGATCAAATTGTGGGTAGTTCAGGTCATTTCTCTTTATGTCCTGACAAGTCTTCCATCTCTAGCTAGCTGTTGGCCTTGCCATTTCCATCTCAGAGTTGCTAATACAGCAATGTCTTCTGCAGAGTATTTTAGACTTGCTGTCATAACTGCTCTGTGGTTTGTCACTTGCAGCCCATTGCTCCTATTCTTTCCTTTCCCATTCTGGGAGATTTTTCATAACGGAGATGATGAGCCAAATCCATTTTCTTACAGCTTGTCATGTTAGAATTCACACTGTCATGATTGTCATCCATTTCCTCTGAGTATTATAGAAACCCTAGGCATTTCTTTGAATGCTCAGTCTTCCTTGTACGTTCTTTGGTTACCCAACTTGATAATGCAACAACAGTCTCAACACCCTGCACTGCCAGTACTTTGAATTAAGAAGATAATTCCCTACTGCATCTGTAGGAAAAAAGAAAAAGACTTGTTTTCTTGATTTAATATGTGGTGTGAGATATTGACCTATGAATTAAGGCCAATAAAATTCCCTTCTTTACAAGTAGAACTCTTCTTATTTCACTTACTGTTAATTATTTTTATAAATGGAAATATCATAGAGGTAATACTGAGAACAGGGATATTACAGAAAGGCATGAAGCAAGTATAGATTTTTTTAATGTTCTTAATTAAAGTTGTAAATTTTCAGAGTAGAAAATTGAATGACTCACATTATTAAGTACAGGACTGTATGTTCCCATGGCTCAGGAAACTTAGTAAATACATCGCTAGTGGTACACACAGAGAGAATGAATAGTTTGATGTTGGTGTTCTTATTTTGAGCAGCGTAACACATTAATGATATAACTGCCGTTATTTTTCCATAAATGTTGTTGTTGTCCCTGCCAGAGTCTGTTGTGTGATCAGAGATGCAAAGGGAAGGGATTCACATGATTGCCCATGATTCACATTAAGACTGACTTTCCATAGTCTGTTAAAATCTAGACCACATTACGGAAGGCTGAAAACCTTATATATGTATATGTATATGTATATGTATATGTATATGTATGTGTATGTGTATGTACATGTACATGTATTTGTATATGTATTTGTATATGTATGTATATATATACACACATAAAAGGCATATGTATTATATATATAATACATAAATATAATACATACTCTGTAACTGTAATAGGAAAGTCAGACTCATTTTCTTGAGCCTATATGTTAAAATCATGCAATATTTTCTTGCTTTTTTAATGGAATATGAAACATACTAGTGGGAGGAAAAATAAAAGATATTTGGTCTTTTGGAAATTTTCTACCCTAGGAAGAGGTTAACACTGTACAGCATAACTTAAGCCAAGGCATTAGTCTTTTATTGGATCTCAGAAGCATGAATATATGGATCCGTGTGAAGTGCAAATTAGTGATTATGCCTGTCTACAGGTGCTACAATTGCAGTCTATTGGTCTGTTGATATGTGTATTCATCTTAAGAACTTGGTCCTCATCTACTTGGTTATTAAAAGCCTCATTATATCACTGTCCCTCTAGGTGCAATAGTTGGTGAGTTGGTCCACTGCGTGGTGGCTCCATGCTGCCAGTGAGCTGTTAATGCATACATTCAGGCGTGGATTCACATGATACAGAAAAAGACCAGAGATTCCACGCTCAAGAAGTGGTGACAGGGCTACCACTGCTTTGTTGGACATGAGTGACAACACCTGGGACCTTCACCTCACACCCATGGCCCCAGTAGCTCTATTTAATCTCAGTCTGGGGCCTAGAACTGTGTTGGAGGGCTGCAGGGCTGCAGCTTAATGATGCTGCTACATGTTTGTAGAGCCTGTTCATCCAGACTTCAAACTGGAGACTGACTGCTTAGTTTCAGTTTGTCTTGCTGCTGTGTGTCTACCTGGCAACCACTGGACCTGATCTTAGCCCTGACACACGGATTGGCTTATTTACCTGGACCTATCTCATCGCCATGATATTGCCTTATGGTCTTGAACTCTTGGTTAAACCTGCCCTACTCATCTTGTTCAGGTACTGTGGGAATGGGCTGTGGCTGGAGAGGTCCCCTTGTCCTGCTGGCCACGTTGTCCCACTTGGTGTGCCTTCCTTAAGGAGTAGCAGGCCCTTGCTTCTCTGACAAGTAGTTAAGAGCAAATATCACTGTAAAAAGTAGCTGAGTGGGCACAAGGTGATGACAAAGTGGTATTTCCCCAATGCAATCCTTTAGTCTGTGACCATTTTAACCAAAGTTGGTGCCTTTATATTTAATAACTGTAAAAGAATTTCCCTTATCTAAATTTCTCAAGTCTTCCCTTGAGCCCGTGTAAACCTTTAGCATCCATGGTGTCCTGTAGCAAGATGTTCAATGACATAATATATGATGTGAAGAACAATATCATCTTTGTTTTGAACCTCGTATCTGCTATAACACCCATCGCTTCTTGAAGTGACATCATGTAAACTAACAGTTCCTATTTGCATTCTGAATGTCACTTCTACTGTACCCCTTTCTTAGGCATCTCTTGTGGGGGCCAGAGGGTCATTCCATATTTGCATACAAAAAGGGATGTAGGCAGGAGTGAGCAGG
>NW_009914342.1:56024-76659 GCF_000696875.1 Nestor notabilis
GTGTGTGCTCACACTTCTCCTTAGTAGTACTGAAATTAAGAGATGAGGGATGCTTAAGAATGTGTGCTTCCATGGTTTTAGTAATTTAGTACATATTCATTGCTATGGGTTTAAACTCCTGCAAGCTCTGTTATGCAAAGCAGACTGGGAGAAGTGCAACAGCATAGCTTGTTTACAGATGTCTTGGCAGCCCTGCAGAGCAGTGTTTAGGGAAGCACCTGTTTCTTCCCAGTCAATAGGGCTGCATTTGAGATGCATTGTTCCTTTCTACTGTTACTATGTAAGTGAAAATAATTTAGAGAATAAGTAGCACAAAGTTTTTAAACGTTAATAAGTGATCTCTTAAATGTAGAATCATTACTTTTACTAGTAATTGTTTTCTGGTCTCTACAAAGTCTTCAAAGTGGAAAACACGTAGGGTTTGTAATTAAAACTAAAAAGGGTATGGACTGTATCGGTCAAAGTGCAGCTATTCCATTGTGTTGCCATACATCTATCAAGGTCAGTTGATGGAGAATGCAGCACAGAACAGATTTTTCAAGCTGGATACTGAATTGCTTGGAAAAAAGCTTTTGTATTGGGAGCTGCTGTATGCTTAGCTCTTGTTGGAGCTTGACCTTAAGGGATTAAGAAGGACAGTGTAATCTGTGCAGCCCAAACTGTTCCATATGAACACATGCATTGGGAAGAAGGTGATGGGAGATGGGTTAGCAATCAGCAGTGTGTTCCTGCTGGGGACAAACACCACCACTCTCTTCCTGCTCGCACAGAATGAGGAGAGGCAGGACAGATCTCTGTCAGCCTGTGCAACTTGTGTGTCATAGTAAATATCCACTAACATTCCAATGGAAAAAAATAAAGCTTCCCTGACTTGGGAAAGAACCTATTTGCCACTGTAAATTTGGCTTCATGACTGAGCTGTGTCACATGAGCTCAACAGATCTCACAGTCTGAAGCTGCTGAAATACCCCTTTTTCCAGTGACCTTACAATTGTGTAAGTTAAAATAACTTCTTCCTATTCCTGTCAGTGATGACCCACAGCTCCTAAAAAGAGTGGGACCTTTTACCCTGCTCCACTGCTGACTGCTATTGCCAAGCTCAGACTATTAGTCTTTCTTTTCTGAGACACTTCAGAGAAAGGAGAAGAATATCCAGTGACTGTTAGCATGAAATAACTTTGCAATGTGAAAATAACTGCTTCCTGACCATGGTGAGCAGGGCTAGTTTTGAGGTATTTTGCAGAAAATCTTGTGGATCTGGAAGAACTATTGCTTGCTTCTGTATTCACTAGCCAAACTAACACACACAGGAGGTTAGAGCCATGTTACGGTGCTGGAGGTGAACTCCTGTTTCTTGTTAGTTAATAGTAGCTAATAATGAGGAAAAAACAGTGCTATAAACAAAACAGCATCCATGGCAACATAGGCATTTACTCTTGAACTTGTCAAAATAGGAATAATTAGCCTTTTCCTTCAGTTCTCACATTTTAAAAGCTTACACAGGCAGATGTGGGTGTGTTCTGACAATAATCAGCTGAGTCAGAAGTCTTCAAGGGAGCTTGTAAAGAAGTTTTAGGAAGGATCTTCCTCTCTTACAGTTAAGTTCTTATATCCAGAATGCAATCTGAATTGCACAGCACAAGGCTTGGGCTTTTTGGGATATTATCAAAGAGATCCATGCAATTGTTTCAAAGGAAATACTTTTCCTACTGCTTTTGACAATTAAAATTGAGGTACCTGAGCTTTCTCTTGCAGGCATACATGAATGTTTAAGTCTCACAAATCGATTGGTGACACTTCCCACCAGGCAGGGTGCTACCAGTCTGTTTATGGTCCCTGCAAATAAATCAGTTCAAGATATCTGTTTTAGAGTAAAAAGCAAGCACGAAGATCAGTTGGTTCATGTTGGGAATAGGAAGTGAATACATACTGATGGGTTATAGCCTGGTTCCCCAGGCTACATCCTCTTTCCCCAATTGTTAGGTGGGCTCCTCGACTGCAAACCAGGTGGGGACATGTTGGGAAATATTTCCTTGCGAAGGCTACACTTCTGTGGCATCATATCAGGAGAATAAGGTTACAAGACTCTTTCAAATGAAGGACTTGTTCCAAGAGACCTACATTTAGGGTCCACGATGCAAATCCGCACTTCCAAATGCACTAATACAACATTGGCTGAAAGTGCTAGCAAAACTAATAGCAATACTGCTAGTATCTACAGAGCATTTGAAGTATATATCTTACTGTTTTCAGGGTGAAAGATCTGCGTTCTTGGGTAACTGAGGATTCTGGAAGTACATAGATTAAATCTGGGCTCAGGACTTTAATTTGGCTCTATATTTCACTGACCTGAATAAGGTAAAAGAGTGTATGAAGAAGGTCATGACTTGGCTCAATAAGCTTACACAGTTCCTTACAGCCTTTATCATCCAGGCTTCCTTATCTTGCTCCATCTGCTCCAGTGATATTTTTAGCACACATTCACCGTACAGTTTTTCCAGTCTGGCTGCCTGACTCTTAGGTCTCCTAACAATGCAGCTGCGGAAGAAGTGGTGCACAAGCAACGGCTTCCAGTGAGTGGGATTTTTTCCAGATCCCAGAATAACCCCCAAATTTGGCCAGTCCTGTCCCCTTGGAGCTATTTTTTAACAAGTCAGGCTGGGAGGTTTTCTCTGTAAGGTTCTCTTAACCTAGAAATGGCTGCAGCTCAGCTTTGAAGTTAACACTTCATTAAGATTAACTGGGGAAGTTCACACCTCTGCTGGGAGTTTGTCTAGCAGGCTTTGTGAGACAGAAGTCGGCTGATTTACACACTGACGCCTGGCTTTGTAACTGTAAAAGCAAGGGCAAAGGCTGGCTTAAAGCACAGTGCAAGACCTGAAAAATGACCCTGCTTCCACAGGCTGACTTCTCCTGATCTTATACAGTGAATGGATGCTGGTGACAACTGTCTCAAAATTGCACTACTATTTTAGGTGCCAATCTTAGGGCATAAATGACTGGGGGTATATGATTAAACCTTATGTTACTGGTGGTGGATAAACAAAGAGGTAAATTTTTCCATTTGGCTATTTCTGCCTGGTATAAGCTGATTATTCACTGCAAGGAGGAGAAGGGAAACTGGGCTGGCTCCTGCTGACACACAGGCTGTGTCCAGTGAACTGTGTCAATGGGAGAGGTCTTCAGGAGAACACAGAGGGAGGAGAGCTGCATAACTCTGTATCTTCCATTTGTGTCAGGCCACAGGATGGGAAGGAAGAACCCTGCAGTATGTCAGGTCCATCAGGACCAGGAAAGCTGACCTTTTCAGTCTCTGGACTTGGCGGTGTTAGGGTTATAGTTGGAATTGATGATCTTAAAGGTCATTTCCAACCTAAATGATTCCATGATTATTCTTGGTGCTTTTGAACCTGTGGTGTTTGCAACAAGCAAAAATCCAAATTGGAAACAAATCAAGCATGGTTTAAATCTCTTGTTATGGAGGAAGTTTTTGAAAAGCCTTATCTGTCAATGTGTTTTTTATGGGGACAGAAAAAGGGAATCCCCTTCCCCCAGGTCAGTGGCCTTCTAGAAAAGGAGCACAAATCCATTCAATTGCCCCTGCATCATATTTGTGAAGGAAAATGGGCTGAGATCTCTAGCTGCTCTTCTGTCCTTCTCAGCACTGCTGTTGCCAGCTGTCTCTTGCCAGAACCCTGATGTGCAGTTTGGTGTCATGTCTCAGTGAAGATTCCCGATGGTCTCAGTTAGTGTGCCAGACCTTAGGCTGTTCGGCGCAGATAGGTGAGCTGCCAGGTCTGCTGCAAAGGCAGCAGCCTACAGCAGCAAGGTAGCACAAGTCCTCATGGCTTTCTCAGATCTGTCTTCTTTCTCCTTGTGATAATTCTCTTGGATCAGTAAATCTCCAGTGGTTGTTTGAGGTCAAATAGTCATTTATTGAAGATTCCTAGATGATAGACAATCAGAGCTGGGATGACCCCAGGTAAAAGAAAGCCTCAAACAAACGGATGCTTCACCTATACACTATCTCAAAAGCAATGAATTGTATACCTCTGGGATACACATGATCAGCTGTGACAGTGTGCTTGACCTAAGTAGGACAGGCAGCTGTGTCCAGTAATGTCTTAAAATCACCAGTTTTTCTGATGGAGCCCTCCAGTAGAATAGCACAATGTTAATACCAGCACTTGGGAAAACCTGTGTGAATACTTCTTCCTTGCCAAAGTGTGGAGAAACAGAGTATCAAAGCTATAGTAGTGCTATGTAGAGCATAGTAAATAGGTCAGATCTTGGAGTGTGTCAAAGTTCATATTCAGAACAGTTCTTGCCCCTAATTAATTTTCATTCTCAAGAGCAGATGAGTTGTAAAGTCCTATACAGCAAAGCAACCACAGCTGAAGTGGCTTAAGTGAACTCTTCAATCTAGCAGTGATTACCTTCCACAGTAATGACAGTGCTGTGCTTCCCCTAGTATCTGCTCAGAATTTTAAAAGGGTTATGATTACTGTGATATGACAAAATAAACAATGGTGTGTAGTGTTTGCACAACAGCTTTCATACTGCTTTGTGCAGCATAATCATGCGGCCTGAAGCTGAAAGAAACATCCCTTGTAGCACAGTCAGCTTCTTTGATACATCTTTATCTTTTTGCTGTGTTTACTGCTGGCAGAAAACAAGAGTAAATGTATAGATAAACTTCATGGTCTTATCGTCTTGGCTAGAGGGGTAATCCTGCCTCTATTCATGTAAACAGCTAAATTCCTTCTGATTCCATTCGGGCCAGGGTTTCATCTCTTTGAGTACTTTTTTCCCCTTCTATTTGCAGTCCTTGAAGTAATTACAGACTGCTGTGTACCACCTGCATTCCACTAGGCACAGGGATTGCAGCTGAAGGCCCAACGGTGAATGCAAGGACAAATACAGTCCTCCTAAACTTTCAGATCTTTAGGCATTTCTGGGGCAGGGACCATAGAGGGATCCAGGAATCAGGGGCTGAAAACACATCAGAGGGAGCAGCTAGGAAAAAGAGGCAAGTCTGGCTGGAAACTCATCCTCTGTGGCTGCTAAACTAGGCACAGTTCAGCTGTGTTACCAGTGAAGCCTGAAGGCTTATATCTAATGTTAGAGACACAGTCGTGAGCATTACATCTTGGAGTTTTAGTATCTTAATCTTGTTTCTATGGTACCAATACCTGGAATCTTCAGAAAAATAATATGATACAACCAGACAGCCACTGTCCTACTTCTATGTATAAGTCCTCTGTTGTACTGTCATGGATTCATCTCTAGTAAGGGTGTTCGCAGTTCTGTGAAATGGTCTTTGGTGTCTATGGCTCACAGAGGTGGAAATACAACATGCACATGTTGTAACGTGTATTTTTTCAAAATAAGCATTCTACTTTTCAGGACAATTGTTTGTACAGATGAAGGTTAAGATACTGGCTGTCTTAGAACTTCAAATCTCCTCTTTGTTTACAGGTCAGGTATAGTTCAGACATCAACAGCACAAACCACCCTCCACTGACCTTAGATTGCCAGTGCTCCTAACTGTGATCCAGTTCAATGGAGTCTGGGCTAATGTAAGTCCTTATTTATTTGTCCATAAGACTCTGGATTTTCTTAGTGTAGCGGGAGGCCCTGTTCAACCCATAGTTCCATGGGAGTTTTAAATTCTGCTTCCTGCTTTACCAGCATCTTCTACCCAAAGATATACTGGAAACAGCTTTCAGTAGTGAAATACTCGCATGGATATATCAAAGGGTCTTTTTATAGAAGAAATGCTTTGCTACATAAAAACAGTAAGGCTGGCTTTTTAGGAGAAGTAGTGACCTTACAAGTACCCCCTTTTTCTTAATGATTATGGATGCTAACAGTACAAATAATGACTGCCATTGCCTTTGAAATTCTATTTGTGTTTTGGTACAATACCTTCAATTTAGAAGAACTGGAGATCGTATATGTATCTCCATTGCTTGGAAACTGAAATACAGCCTATTTTAGAAACAAGTTAGCCAAGTGCTTGCTGAAAGATGTTGGTTAAGGATAAACAAGAAGTAATGTCCTATGTAAAATGTTGTTGGAAATGTAGGCTTAGCCTCCTGAATTTGAATTAATGAGAGGCATTTGGCTCTTGAGTAAGTTTAATCATAACTATTTGAAAGTGAGGCTGTGGGATTTACTAGCCCAGGCTGGGTTAATCAAATGAAAAGATCCTTTCTGGCCTGCAGGAGAAGACTTTGATAAGGAAGAAGTGTCCTGTGTACACAATCTATCAGAAAGACAGCACTTGCCCAAATAATACCCTTGGTAGCGTAATGGATGAACATCTTGCTTTTAGACTCCATGGTAAAAACAGTCTATAGGATTGCTTAGAAGTGTTCCTACTGGGGCAAGCACAGATGCTTAAGTTAGTAGAAAAGTCTCTTTCTGTGCTTAAGTTAGTAGAAAAGTCTCTTTCTGTGCCTTCTGTCTGTTGGGCAGTAACACACTTCACTCAAAGTTGTTTCAATTTATGGGGCTACAGCAGAACTCAGAAATATGGCAGAAAAGTTGATTACTCTTTCTTGAAAATCAGACAAAAGGGAAAAGTACTGCCAAACCGGCATGACAGGTTGTCCAAACAGAGTCTTTAAGATAGTTTTCTTATTTCCAATTGTAGAGAATGAAAGCAGTGGTGAAGGAGGCTAGGATTTCTTTTTTGGCTCAATCAGCTAACCTAAACAGGTATGTCTGAAGTCAGTCAGGAAAGTAGCAAAATTCCTTGTTGTGGCTGTTGGAAATCATTGCAGAAGCAAAGCCAGGTTATTTCGACAGAGCTTGTGTTATCAGAAATGGTCTGGAAAGAACATGTTAAGATCTGGGTTTGATTTATTCTAGGACCTAGGATTCCAGTTCAAATCAAAATCAGGATTAAAATCGACTAGAGTATTCAGCAGGAGATTTCTAGCCTCAAATGATAGAAACAGTGAGAGATCTAGCTGGCTTTGGTGATAGGCCAGGTTTTTAAATCACCTTGATTTTTGCACATCTCCTCTTGCAGTTAATTGAAGACATATTGTGTTACATATATGCAGCATAAATTTCTATTGGTAAGGTCCTTATTCTGAGAAATGACATTCTTTTCCCTGTAACTGAGACAAAGAAGCTCCTTTCTTTGATCCCTGACATCTCCCTTCCAGGTCCTGTCAAACAATCTGGGCCTAATTTGAATTCCAGTGATGCGGAATAACCTGAAATTTTGCTTACCTTAGTGAATGAAAGGTTAATTCTGTACATCTATGTTTTATACTGTATGCTAGTCTGTTAAAGGCATTTTGCAACACAGCTGATGAGGGATTTTCAAAAATACAAGAGGCCTGTATGTTATTTGTTTTAACTTTTCCTTTCAACTCTTTTCTCATTAAGTTCCCAGATGACTGCACACTCTTGAATGCAGCAATCTGTTTAATCTAGTTTTAGTCTTCCTTTTCCTGTTTTGCTGTTTACTTTTTGTTCCATGCCAGTAGCTATTGAGGCAACACTGTGGGTCCATTATTTGTTTCAGACATTTTGGAATATGCGTTGGCTTTGCTCTGTGTGTGCATGCATGAGAAAGAGGGAATAAGCATATATGTGGCCAATTAGTTAGTACACATAAATTAATGAAGACCAATCTATGAATCTCCTTTTTCTGAGAATTTGGAAATACTGAGAACGTTTGCCATGTAGCCTTCAAAATCTTCAAAAGCAGCTATAAGGTCACAGTCTAATACTCCCTTCTGTATACTCACATCTTTTCCAAAAATATTTCCCAACTTGATCTTCAGTATACGGAACAGGAGGGCAGAGGGGGAACAGCAGTGTTTACGACCAAAGTGCAAAGACAAGGAAGAAAATTAAACCCACAAAAAAGCAAATCTTTTGATCTCTGCTTCATTTTCCTCATTATGAACTTAACAGCAGTTATGCTTTAACTAAACACCGAGTTTATGGACCCATGTCTCTGTCTACAGATAAGGGAAGGTCAAGAGAGACTAAGCTAATGCTGTCTTTGCTCTTGCAGATTTTACTTGAATTGGGACACCCAAACAAGTCAGTGGGAGTCTAAACACCACGAGTGATTGGGGTGTGTTGCTCCTTGTAGTAGGTAGAATATGATCAAAGATGTCTGCTCTGGATATACACAACCCTGATAGCAAAGAGTCCCAGTAATACCATAGGTAAAGGGGCCTCTAGGAGCCATGAAACTTGAAAGAAAATACTGCTGTAAAAACAAGAACAGCAAAATTAACTCAGCTTGAAAAGTCTAGAAGGAGGTGTAGCTAAAAAAAAAATGAATAAAAAAATGTAGGGGTTTATATGTCTTTTGTTTCTTTTTAGCTCTTGAATTGTAAAAAAACCTTCAAAAGTCAGAAAAGCTACAAATGAAAGGAGGAGGGAGGCCTAGAAGGATGTCTCTGCTCTGTCAGAAAGCTCCTCTGTCAAACCACCCTCTAGAGCAGGGAGAAAAAACTCCTGTTTCCAGTAAAAGACTCAATTTTGCCTCATCTCTTTACCTTCATAACTGAGCGTGCTGATTCTTACCCATCAAAGTAGTTCCTTGTCCAATTGATAAACATATTCATCGTTCAGTAACTCCACAAAGAGATCACATCTTCTTCATCACATTGCCACTGCCCTGGCTTCACAGACCTGCTTTGTTTTCTGTAACTCCTAACAGAGAGCAAGCTGAGTTTGCATGGTGTCCTGACAGCCTGCCATTACCCAAAGGATGCCTTGAAGGGTCATTCCAAAACACTGACCTGTCAATCTTCATCCTCCAAGTGGGATGACTTAAGTCCTCAGAAAACCCATATGCACCAGAAAGGAGTTGAGGTATGAAATGAAATAGTCAAAGAAAGACCAGAGGTCCCAATGAAGAAATAAAATATGACCTAGTCTGTAACTATCACTGATATAATCTGAGGAAAAAAAAAAATATTCCTTTCTTTCTATGCTTTCTTACAAAGCACAGAAAAATACTGTAGACAGATTCTACCCTCCCTGAAAATACTGAGACATATAAACAAACAACCTGGTACTGGACATTAAGGAGAACTTACACTAGGGCAATACCCAAAGGGAAAGAACTCACACAGGCATATGTATTGGAGAAGTAAGGCATGTCCCTTATTACTGCTGGTCATTTATAATTTAAGCTCTAAGTACGCAACTAATTCTGAACTAGTTCAAAAATAAATGGAAAAGAAAAAAAATAATAGTTCCTGAGAAGTCAGTATGCTGGCTCTGAGTGACACTGGCTACGAACATGCCTGGGTGAACAGCAATGAACTGAATCTGGAGTTTGTGCACTGACAGGTCATTTCAAACAGTCCTGCAGTTAAGCAACACTCTTCACCCTAGGGAAACTTCTCTTCCGAACACTTCTATTGTTCCACAGAGACTTTCTTTCAAAGATGTTGGCTGTTGTCAGTGGTTTTTCTTCAGATTTACTCTTTTTGAAGATTCTGGGATGTTTAGGGAAGCTGCTGTATTAATTTTCTCAGATGTTTTGAGTTCTGAAAGGGTTTCACCTGAGAAGGGCTTATCCTGATGAAGAATTAATTCCAGAGAACTGTATATAAAGTGAAGGGTGCTTGGTGGTTTCTGACACATGAGCAATTCTGAATGAAGATCTGTTAGGGTGTTCTGGATATTTGCATGTCACTGTGCAGAAGAAGTAAGCAAATGCAAATGAATGTTCCTGAAAACAGTAGTAGAAAGCAAATATTTTTTTTTACGTACCCTAAAGAGACCTTGTTATAAGGATCATGATAGCAAGAGCCCTGTACCAAGAGATAGAAGTACTAAGCTTCCAGAGCAGGAGATAACTGGCTGGTTCACAGCAGTGGAACTGAGGACCATTCCCTCCCTGGTCACAGCTGTACCCCAAGCCATGACTATATCACCAGCTGATGCTACCATCAGCTTACCAGGTACAGTATGGTTCACAAATGTATAATAAGACAGTTAAAATAGATGCACCATTGATACTGTCAGATGAGAGATTCATGATTAGACTTCATCTAAGGGGAAGAGTTTGTGGGCAGGGTGAATAATGGACATATGAAGAATTTACCAAGTATCAGGATAAGTAAGTTGAGCAGAGTAGAGGGCTAACAGGCAGCCGAAGAGCTAGCAGTGTTCTCAGAAAAGAATAAATAATTGATAGAGGCAACAAGGATGAGGGTGGTGAGGCACTGGACCGGGTTGCCCAGAGAAGCTGTGGATGTCCCATCTCTGGAAACATTCAAGGTCAGGTTGGACGGGACTTTGAGCAACCTGATCTAGTTGAAGATGTCCCTGCTTATTGCAGGGGGGGTTGGACTAGATGACCTTTGAAGGTCCCTTCCATACCAAACTATTCTACGAAGTACACAAAAAATATGCAGCTTCTGCTGTGTAAAGAGAGCAACTATTTATACTTACTTGCTGTCTCCCTACAACATGCTAGACCCCATGACCAGATTCTTCTTGCTTAGACTCCTCTGAGATCCTTAGTGTTTTATTTTAGCGCTATCTCAACATCCAGAAGCATTTAAACCTTGGAAAACTGCTTTAGGTGGAATTTGGCTGCATATATCTGGCTGCAGGAAGCCCTCCTGAACTGCAGTGTGTGGTTTGTGCACATACGCATGTGAGTGCATGCATGTGCTCATCAGGAAGCAAAAAGAAGGAACTGTGGCAGCAGACACATGACTCAGGGTGTGTGTGAGACTGGTAATACAACCCCAGTATTGCTGGATTATCAGCAAGTTTGGATCTTCATTCTGCAGCAGCTGGGCTACCTCCCAACAGAAAATGCTGCAGGCAACATTTATGCTTAGTAGTCAATTATCCATGGGAGCAGGTAAGGGATTAGTGACTAGGTAGGGTTTCATGGCTGTCAGCAGGGTGAACACTGTAGCTGCTCAGAAGTATTTAGCAAGAGAGGAAATAATATAACTTTTTCTGCTCTAAACCACAAGTCCCTTGCATTTGAACTGAAGGAGAATTGTCTCTCTTTGGAATCCGGTATGTGACTTGCCTGAACGAGATGTGGTTCAAAGTTATGCTGCTGCAGGTATTTGGCAGCAATGCTGGTTTAATATATTAGCTGTCCTCCTCTTCCATCCATGCTTGCCTCAGTACTGTAGCCCACCACCCCTGCCTTTAGGCCACAGCTTCTTCTGCCATCTAAAACCAGTCATGAAGATTACCTGACTGGAAGAAGAATAAACAAACCCAAACATTTTAAGGAATACTGTTTTTCAGCCAGATCAATTTCCCTACCTGATTCACAGCATTGATGCAAAAGCCAGGAGGACCAGCACAACTGAGAGAGCAGAGCACACACGTACCAACAACTTAACTGAATTGCTGCCAAAGACTTTGTAGCACGAGCATATAGCTGGAGCTGTAGTTTGGGGGACAAAGCTCAGTGTAACCTGATTTGAATTCTGGACAATACAGAAACACCACAGTTTTAGCTGTTTTTTACCTCTGTCTTTGAATTAAAGGACACAAATTTAGTTTTGCATCTTTCACCCAAAGAAATGTTATTAAGCAGCTTGTTTCTGTCAATGTAATTAATCGAGAGATGGCGAAAGACCACTGTTTCATTCTAGATTTCAAACCCCATTCATATGCTCTTCCCTGGCCTGTCAAGGCTCTTTCACATGCTGTGCATTTTGCGCAGTGTATGGTGTCTTATTTTTAGCTATAGGTGGTAGCAACAGAATTTCTTTAAAGAAATGCCACTAATAAGGTCCATTAGTCTTTGAAAGCAATCAGGTGTTAACAAGCTTATCTTAAAGTTTAACTGCCTAAAATTTCTTCTGCTCTCCCTTTCTTAGCTTTGATTCCCTTAACCTTTGCCCAAAGTAAAAAACACCTACTGTTTAATGGATTTATCATGAAAACATGTACTTGCTTGCTCCCTTCTTTAGCAATATCTTTTGGCTCTTCCAAATGTAGTGTTTGCATCAGCTCACTTTAAATGTCTTCTCCATTCTCTGATTAACATCGAATCATAGAATAGAATCAACTAGGTTGAAAAAGACCTTTGAGATCATCAAATCCTACTGTTACCCCAGGACTGCCAAGCCCACCACTAAACCGTGTCACTAAGGGCAAACTGATCTTACCTCATGCCTGCCCCTCACAGTCTCCACCTGCAGCCGCCCGTCATCTGCTCCCCATAGTGGCCCACAGTGTATAGCTGCCGCCCCTACCTCTCACGGCGATCCCCTCACATCACATGGCTGCCCCTGCTCTCCTCTCACAATTGCCCTTCATATCCCATAGCTAAGCTTCTGTAAGTTTTGGATGAATAATTTACAGATTGCAAGAGTTTTCTTTTAAATTCAGTGAATTATGTTCAAATACTTGGCTGCCTTTTTTTTTTTTTTGTTACTAAAATGAAGTGACAAAGTCAATTGATGAATAGAACTGAGCAGTTTTCACAATCAAGTCAAGCTTATGAGAAGAGATGAATGACTGAGACTCAAAAGAAAAAAAAATATCTGAAGTTTCCCCAACAAGAATATTTAGCTGCTGCTTTTCTCTCTCCACAGGTACCATTGTACAAGAAATGTAACATAAGATATTGCCATATCTTGAGTATTTGTTGAAATTAGCATTCTGTTCATCACTGGATTTTTTTTGTGCCAGACAGAACTATGCTTTTTTCCAAGTAACTCCATCTTTGACTCTGATCCTGCATGTGCTTACTTCATTATTCTGAATACTTCAGAGTACTCTTATAGCTCTCTCATATAATGAACTGCCAAGTCTATTTTGAATATGTTAATCTCAGGGTAAAGTTAAATATAAAAACATGCTCCAGTGCTCTGAAGGACTGATGCATTTTCAGCTTAATCTCTGAGGGGTTTAGTACCATTCAGAAGAAATGATCCATATCACTTCTGTATTGCTTCCAAGTAGGTACATGCTTTCGTGAGGAATTTATACGAATTCCATTATAGAAATGTCAGGGTCAGTATTTTATTGATTAAGAAGAACCAAAACACCAAAGGACTAAGGGAGTGGTGTGATGACACAATACATTTATTTTTTTGGACAGGGACAGGACAGGATTTAAAAGTGCTGCCATATGAGAGCGAGTATGTATATGGTCTGTACTCCCTCTGCCAGTTCCAGTTTAGTTCAAAACTTCTGCTGGATTAACTTCGAACAGCTAGGCTTTATGCCAGATGACAGTCACTTCCATCCCAGCTATACATTGAATCCCAGAGCAGATGCAAAGTTAGCCTAAAGGTGTCACATTGACATGAACTGTATTGTACACTCTGACAAATTCAGCAGACATGCCTGTTCTGGGATATATATGCTGAGAAGAAATTTGTGAGTACACAGATTCAGTATTACTGCTCATGTAACCATGGCTTCACAACCTTGGCTAAGATGTGCCCTGTGGTAAGGGAGACTGGCTCTCCTGGCATCTTTGCCCCTTACCATTATCATTCAGCAGCAAGCAGAGCTGGGAGAAAACAGAAGTTATGAACATGATGGACATAGACTATGAGACCCTGAGGATAAATTCGTCTTTGACCCATCAGCCGTCGAATGACTCAGGACCTATGCAGACACCATTTCACATCACTGCATATCACAGCTGTGGTCTGCCAGGATGCATGCAGTAAGTCAGGAACTGAGACAGAATGCTGCCTGTATCGCCCTGTTTGTAGTGGTTGTGCCTCCCCTAGTAAAAAATAATTCCAGGTTTTGTTGATCTTTAGGGCAGCCTGCTAGATCTTCACTTTGTTTGAAAAAAAAAGTTTCAGGTGGGTAGAATTTGGGTGTGATTGTGTGACAGAGCATGACAGAGAGGTTAAGCCTGGCAATTTATTGTAGATAAAAGTAGTAACAGAATTGTAATATAAGCACTAGTTTTTAAACCATTCTAGCCTGAGGCACAGTTAGCTGAAGAGATTTTTCCAAGTCCACACCAAAACATTTATATTCCAGACTCAATTATTGATCAACATGAAACATACATTTATACCAGGCATCACCTTTGAAGTCTGGTAAAGTTATAAATTTTAAAATGTGACTGCTTTTCAAAGTAACACTTTATGTACTTCCATGCAGTTTTTGGGGAAGCTCTGGGAAAAGTCACTGATGGAGAGGAATCTGATGTGAAATTGTCTTAAATTGTTCAATGTTGGGTTTCGGGGTTTTTTTTGATAATATATTGTAACAGTGATTTTTTATTTATTTTTTTTTTTAATAAGGGCCTCCCACGTGGCATAAAGGATCTTGCTTTATTGCAGATCTATAGAGCTTCTGAGGAGATTTATCTTACTTTGAAAATCATCATGCTTTGCCATGATGTTTTCAAAGAGGACTTGTACTTTGGCATGACTGGACTTCTCCATTCCAAAGTAGTCAGTGAGCCTTCTGCTTCAGCCAGGGAATTGGAGGTGCTCACTGATGGCTAGGGGGAAAAAATAAGATCTTGTCTGGTTGTATTTCTGCTGCATTTGTAACTAAAAACACATTTAGCAAAATTCTGAGAGGAGGAGGAAACCACAAGTGCACAGAGCAGGGCCGAGGCTCCCCTGGATAAGAAGCACTAGGAGAAAGGCTGGGATGAGGGCTAGCTTTTCCCTAACCTCTTGCTGGGATTTATGGTGATCCTGTGATCCAGAGGCTGGAAGAGCCATTCCAGCTCCAGAGCGGTTTATGACCCTTTTTGTTGTTTTAAAGTTATTTGTGCATTCACTGTATGCATTATGAAATTGCTGTGGGGTATTTTTAATCTCCAAAAAGCCAGACTTCTAAGGCACTGGTGCATTTTCCTAACCACAGGCATGAAAACTCCTGAACTTCAACTAGCAGTGTTATCTAAGTAGTTTTCTTTTTGTTTTTCCCAGGTGCTTTTTAAAAATTATTTTTGGGAAAATTCAGTAATAATGATTGTTTGAAAAGCTTATCTTTAATGCTTTACTGTTGCAGAGCAAACCTGCTGAATCACTGGCAATAGTTAAATCAAGTTGGCAATGTCTCTCATCCACTGCCCTGTATACAAAAATCTCCACATTGCACATGTATGTAATTAACAGTGGATGAGGTTATTCTATTTAAAACCTATGAAAAGAAGAAAAATCCTTCAAGTTATACCCTGACTGTTTTAAAATTAATATGAATTTTTGGCATCACTGTTTGCAGCACGCACTATGAAGATTCCCAGTGTGCAGAAAAAGGCTTTCATGATACTGCTAGAGAAGTCAAAATAAAGAGCAGAAACTAATTAGGAATTCACTAGAAACCTTGGAGTGAGCTAGGAATAAAACCCCCATTTCTTTCCATTTGGCAAGAAAAATAAATGTTTATTTACTAAAGCGTTTATTTCCAAATTGTCAGGTGTGGCTGCCCTTTACAGGAAAGCGGGTGCATGACTGGCAAGGCAAAATAAAAAATTAACTGACAAAATAAATACTGTGAAAAGGAAGGAGATACAGCACAGAGGAAAAGTACTGTGACAGAAAAGGGCAATGGATCAGGAGAAGTTTGCTGGCATGTGCAGAAATGAAAACATCTGATTTTTTTTACAGTGAAAAGAAACTATTAAGCATATTTTAAGTCATTCCTGATTCTCCCCCACTTCTTCCTTTGTAGTGGTGTTTTCTGTTGTGTGGGGTTTTTTGGGTTTTTTTGGTATTTTTTTTAAAGACAAGAAAGAAGATAAACTGCTAGTTGTAAATAGTGCTGCAGGGGAAACACTGGGGATATAACCACCTAATTAGGAATTTCCTGAATGTGCAACATGACTAGGAGCAACTGGACAGGATCGGTGCTGTATGTTTCATCTCCAGCTGTTTCACAAATACCAATCCACAAAATCTCCCAAGAACAACAATTTTTTTTTTCGTGGCCCTACTTTTGGCTTTAACAATGCAAGCAATACTGCTTTGTTTTCTTTAGAGCCCGAACTGAAACAAGAGCTTTCAACAAAACAAAACCGAAGCAAACCTAATGAGCCAAAGAACTGCAGAGTGTTAAGGAGACTTAGCTGAAATATTTGTTAAATATCAAAAGGAACATCCTTCTTGCTGGCAAAAGGGAAACTAACACTGCAGAGATGCGTGATTATAAGACAATAAATGGGAGTATTTTCTTCTGGTGCCAGTGGTCAAAGTTATTGTTTTGAATAAGTACAACTGGTGTGTAATCTTCATGGCAAGCTTCTTGAATTGGTTAAGTGTCAATGCTCTTTGGAAGCTCTTGGCAGATAGGAACTTATTTAAACTTATAAAACCAACATAGATGAAAAAATGTAAAATATGCCCTGTGTAAGTCCTCAGCTTGCAAGCAGATAAATTATGAAGACAATGGTGCTTCTCACGGAAGAGAGGGTAACAGGAACAGCTTCTTTCCATGATGCCTTTGTTAAGCTTAAGAAACAACTAATAGCATAATATCCGTGACAAACAACAACTTCTGCTGTGTCAGAAATCACACCTTTAGAATAATGGCACTGGCGTTTAGAAGGCCCCTCCTAGCTGCCAGAGAAGTCCCTTGGTCTTTTGTGACTTTAGTAGAGTTTGACTGAGCACGTTTATTGCTTAGGAGTAGGTTGAGAGATTCAAAGACCAAATTAAGGACTTGCCTATTAAATGTAATACAAAGATGTCCAGTAGGTAATTGTTTTTATCACAAATTGTTGTGCAATGCAAAGTTCCCATGCATCCCAGTAGCAAGAAGCAGATAATTTTTATTTCAGAATCTTACAGTGATTGGTCCTTTGACCTTATCCCAAGAATAAGATTTTGGGGCTTAATTTCTGCATGTGTTATTGAGCATGGGAGATACTGACCTGTGTCCAAAGAGGGGAAAAATCTGCTAATTAATACTGTGAACACAAACTCCTCACCAAACTTAGTCAGTTTATAAATGCAAACACATGAATATATACTGAGTGAATAACTAGCATTCATGTCCTCTAAATAGAGAGCTACAGACAGAAATCCTGGTTCATGCAAATGTTTACATGCCCTAGTTATTTAAAAAGTGTCCTGCAGAATTTTGGATTCCTTGCAGTAAAAGTGACCATTATGAACTACAAAATACATACGTGCGCTTACCCAGATTTTCTTGCTTTTGCCAGTCCCCGGGTGCTATCTTGAAAATAAAACATTGTCAAGACTGAAGGAATTCAGTATGTTTTAATCTGTACAGTCTAATCTGCATTTAGAGGGTTTTTTTTTTGTTGTTGGTTTTTTTTTCCCTAGGTAAGAGTGAGAAAGACTACTGTGACCAGATAGTACTGTAGGATTTTGAGTACCCAATTGTTCAAATTGTACTAATTCTAATGTTATGAGATACATAAAGACAAGGGTTTATTAACAAAAAAACCAGACTATATGGTCCTATCTTTATTTTGTGGAAGGAGTAAATTGTGATCACAAGGGAGAGGGAGGAGAGGCGCTGTATCATTTTGTTCTGGATGTTTTCCTTAAGGAGATCATCCAGTTGTTTGCTTTGAGCATCCTGTCCTTCCCACCTCACAGAGCCCTTTCCCTGGCAGAGTGAGGCGCGAGTGAGGGATGCTTCAGTGTCTGTTCTGTCTGCTGAGGGGTCACCTAGGGTGTATTTCTTGCTAAGTATGTATTTTTCTCTGTCCAGGTTGCTGCTGGCCCTGAGAGTAAGAGTCTGAACTAGTAGGAGTCTAAACTTGAAGCTCTTGCTATGGGTAAATGTAACCTGTTAGACACTGAGTCCCAAGCCAGCCCACCCTCAGATGCTCAGAGATGTTAATAATGCACATGGAGAGAAAACTTCTGTGGCCATGATGCCAGCCAGTGTGCGAGCAGAACCATACACCCTAGACGCTGGTGCTACTTAAAATGACTGAGGGCAGCACACCCCAGGTTAAGAAAAAACACCAAACATCCCCCAAAACAGTATTTGGCAAATAAATTCATCAAAGCATTCTCTGTATACTGCCAAACGGCACCAGTGCCACCTCGTCAGCCTGCCTGCTGCCTGCCCTCTAGAATACAGAACGTGGAACTTGTGGAAATAGTGCAAGTTTAACTGTAATCTCATCAGAAAGGAGAGGGAAAGTATCCTGTGAGAATAAAGACTGTCTTTACAGCCTTTTCAATGATGTCTAATCTCCAAGGCCACATCCTGATTGTACAGAGGGAGTTTCCACAGGCACCTCTTTAGGATTTGTCACCAAATAGGAGGGGATGGCTGACAGGGATGGTGGCAGAATACAGGATTTAGAATTAGTTTGCATCCAGCCACAGTCAACAGTGACTATGTGATGGCTAAACAATTCCTGCCTGAAAGCAGTTAGGGGCTTCTGTCTGGTCCTGGTGCATCTTGGGAATGACTGTCCTGAGGTCATGGATCCAAGAGAAAGACTGAGGAAGGACACAGCATCATCCCTTCATCCTGCTCATCTGCAACAGGCGTACATGGGAAGGGAGATGGAAGAGATGCTATTGCATTTTGATGCCACTTGCTTCCTGAATTAACAGAAAGATCTCACCATGATAAAAGAAAAATATGCACGCTATTGAAAAAACCCAGACTCATCAAAACAGAAAAGTTCATGGCTCTGGTCTGTATTTATTTAGGTGACAGTTTAGGTCAGTCATTTTCTCCAGTGTAATTTGTCTGTCCCTGCTGTGTCACCACTTAGCCTAACCCTTTTTCTTTTTCAGGGACAAAAGACGTTTCCTCCTGGCCTGATTAATGCTCTTCCTAGATGAGCTGGCTCAGGGAGTAAAGAAAGTTTTATCTGTTATTTGTCGGAACTTTCTAAGGAAAAGCGGTCCTTGCGGCTCTCTCCCCTGCTCCCTTCCTCAGATTATTAAGCCATGCCCAGTTTCCATTGAATCAGCTTAGATTTACTGCTAACCATATGGGCTCATCGGTTCATCAGAGCAGCGGAGCTGAATAAAAAGTGCTCCAGGGAGAAAGCATGCTCCAGGCCCAGGCTAGTTTTCCTCTTCCTGTGTGTGTGTGTTTGGCCACTTCTGCAGTTCCAGGTGAGACTGGAAATGTCCCTGTGCCTTGGGCCTCTTTTTTGACTCTCCAAACGAGGACCTAGCCTTCTTCTGGTCCGTTGGGTAGAAAAGCTACAAGTCAGTCCTGCAGTTTTGCTTCTATTTCTTTTTGATAATCTTTTCTACATTCTCTTTATGAGAAGAAATACTCTATTTCTTTTCATTTTGCTTTCTTCAGGTTTGATTTTGTTTACTCTTCAACTGAAATTTTCTCCCCTTTTTTCTGGAGTAATTTTCCAACTTTGGTCAGAGATTTAAGGTCTTTTTTTTTTTTTCCTTTCTAACCTAGCAGCTTCACTGTCCCTTTTCTCTCTCATCTTTACAAAACAGCCTATGAAACCAAGTAAAGGCTTTACCACCCTAGTGAGTAATTAATCTCATCTGACTCTGTAACTCAATACAGGATCATCAAAAAGTCTGCGTGTTTTGGGTCACTAATAAAACAAAACATTTTTCTACTTTTATATTTTAGTCATTACAAAAGTTTTTGCAATTAAGAATGAACAATACTTAGTGCTGGCTGGCCATTTTATATTGAAAAATCTTTCCTATGGGAAAAGGCTGATTTGTTATTTTTGTAGGAATTCGCTATTTCAGATAACTTTATTTGCATTTTTCTGTGTTTTGGTCAATTAAAAAAATAAATTAAAAAAACAGGCTAGTTGGGCATGATGTCTTTACTTTATGGAACTTCTATGCCAAACCAATTTTTCTTTGGTCTGAATTTCATCAAGAAGTAGAACATAAAGGAGTCCTATGAGAAAAACCTTTATGTTGATATTTTAATGGAAGCTGATGAAAATACACCTGGATTGCCTGAGACTCCACAGGGTTTTCTAGTTTCTGAAAGGAAGCCTTGCTTTCATGGGTAGAGAAGATCAACTGCTGATAAAAGCTGTAAGAAAAAACAACACTTAAGTGATGGAGAGTACGCAGAGCACAAGACATATGGCTGGTGAGCTGTTGCGGAGGAGGGTTAGCTACTCAAAGGCCAAATCGAAAGCCCCTTCATAGCATCGCTGTGATCTGTGGTGTGGGTGAGGCCAAGCCCTATTTTAACCTTCCCCTGTAACCAGATGAAAGCCCTAGTCATGATTCCCACATCACCTGGATGCAGGGCTGAGAGGTAAATGACCACTGTGGTTCCTTGGGGGGTCTCTCCCAGAGCAAGCGGATAAACTTCTCTTGGGCTGCAACAACTTAATCAAAGCATTTATGAAGCTCTGAAAAACACTGCTTAAAACTTCTCCTCACTCCCAACTGATGCAAACGTAGGAACAACCACGCTGATGCGGCTAAGGGTTCTTCTAATGCGGTGTCTTGCCTTTGCAGCAGATGCCGAGGGGAGGACATACAGGTGAGTGAGGCAGATTCCAGCTTTATCCCTTCGAACGAGGGGCTTCTCCGGTGAAAAATGGCATTTCTGTGACAACAGGGACTAACCTCTGCCACGGCTGTGGGAAGGCTCGGTGGGTCATTTCTGCTCCAGGGGTGATACCTGACAATAAGGAAAGATGCAGGAATCGGAGGAGCAGAGGGCGGACGAGGTGACACGCGAGTTTGGCCCCTGCCAAGCGGCGGAGCTGGCGCTGGGC
>NW_009914343.1:0-21039 GCF_000696875.1 Nestor notabilis
TGCTGCCCTTTGTTCCACCCACGGAAGGTGAAGCTCCGCCGGCCAGCTTCACGGTGCTACCCACGGGCCCACCTTCACCGTCCTCGGGCCACCAAGTGTTACCTGAATGGCTCTTAAAGTGCCTCTAGTAGCCGTAGGACACACCCCTCCTCATTCCAGAACTGGGGAGAACACCCCACCCCCACCCCCCCGAGCCTGCTGCCCAACAATGGGGAGCGTGACAGCAGTGGCCAGCCCAGGCTGGGTCAGAGATAAATCCCAGTCCTAAACGAGGAACCCAACTTTCTTTATGGTTTCTTCATCCCCTGGGATGAAAAGTTGAATCGAGCCAAAGGCTCTTGAGGTTGGGCCGATTTGTAAATCCCAAGCCTTGAAGCAGGAGCCAAGGGCTTAATGAGCTGACACCTCTGTGGGGCTGCAGGAAACCCTCTCCATGCTTCCTCCAGCCAGCTTCAGGGGGAGTTTTGCTGCCTGGGCATGCAGGGTGTGCAAAGACGGGGCAACCACCCCAGCTGGCAAAGTGGGAACTTCTCCCAAACCAGGGGAAGCAAATGGGGTTCTTCATCAGTACAAAAACCCCTGGAGAAGTCAAACTACGTTAGGAGTTGTTG
Organism: Nestor notabilis; assembly: GCF_000696875.1. Lineage (NCBI taxonomy): Eukaryota > Metazoa > Chordata > Aves > Psittaciformes > Psittacidae > Nestor > Nestor notabilis. The sequence continues at coordinate 612 of NW_009914343.1, forward strand.
AAGGGGCATAAAGATGTTTTACCAGCTGTTTTGATGGAGCCTCTGATGAGCATCCCTGATCTGTTCCTGTTTAGTCTGTGTCCCAACAGGGATTTCAGCTCAGATGAGCCGAGATGGTGCTGACACTCCTGGGCTGCATCTCAAGTTGTGAAACATTTTGAAACCTCCCCCAGATGGCTGAGGGATTTCATACGTCCTCATCTTCCCTCCATTTTTTCCTACCCACTCTTGGTGGAGGCCGTGATCGCACCAATCCCTCGGAGGCTTTAAAGCAGGATAGAGGAGTCCATCTTCAAAGCAACCGCACAGCATTTAATGTAACCGAGTAGTGCAGGTGTTGGGGCAGGCAGTGAGTAGCAGAGCTCAGGCTGCAGACCACCGCCTGCTGTTTCCTCCAGAAGCACTTCTGTGTTCGTTGGAATCTGAGCCCATACCACTACATAAATCTGTATTTAGACAAACAGTGAGCTTTTGGGACTCACCCCAGAGTGTGATGGCACTGTGGATAGTGAGTAATAACCTCCCATCCTACACGGCAGAGGTTCGGGGTGGGCATGGGGCACACCGTGTCCCCCTCCTTGTAGCACACTGGCGACCAGCACTGACCAACACATGCTGTTACCCTTCAGCTCAAAACACCACCACGGCTCGGACCGAGTCAGCTCTTTGTATCTCTATGTTCAGCATCTGATGAAGACCTGTGGTGGTTTGGGTTTTGTGCTGGAGTTGCGTTTTTCTTTCAGGAAAGTATAAAAGTAGACTCTTGGCATTTGACTCAGTGCTTTTTTGACTGTCTCGTGGCATTTGCAGCTTTCAGAAAGCTTTTGGTTAAAACTTAGAAAGAAAACACATAAATAACCCAGCTTTCAATAACGCTTCATCTTCTAAAGAGACTGATATTTCCCACCTGTTCTGAAAATTTTTTAAACAATTATTATTTCTTTTCCCCCGAAGACTCGTTCATTAGCAGTTACGGAAATGCCAACTGCGCTTCCAAATCTTCCCAACTCACCCTACTTCTACTGAGGTATTTCTGGTTCCCAAGGGCAAGCTCCTTTCTCCAGCTGCCATATATGCCTGCCTGTTATTTTCTTCATTTGGGAGATTAACTGTAATACAAGTATATTATCTTATGGATTTATATATATTTATATGTATCTATATACATGGGTCCATATATATATGGATTTATTTGAAAGAGGTTGCCATTAAACTTTAACCCAAGGTCCCTCTCCAAAGCATTACACTCTTGCAGCCTCCATGTGTCTTTCCTCCCACTTCACAGCCCTCAGGGTAAGTTCCCTCAGTTTGGAGTGGGATGCTTGGACCGCAGCCGCGCTGTGCTATTAGCGCAGGCTACAGCTCTTAGCTGCTCTTCAGGTGGAGAAACGCAAGCGCACGGGAGGACAGACTCACATCACAGCTTTGCCTGTCCAAAGTACATGAGTGTGACTGGCTCAGATGACTTGGCTCTGAAAATCCAACCCAACTTCTAGTCCAGCTTCTGTGAGTCGTTTCGACATTGCTGTTGCCCGCCCCTCTTCCTGAAGAACTTGCCTTGTTCTTGCAGGCAGCTCTTTGCTCAATGCTCTCCTTATCTCAGCCCAACACAACAGATGCGTTCCCCCGGTGAAAAGCTCCTTTGAGCGCTAAGTTGAACATTGCCCCTAAGTCAAGTCTGAGCCATTCGCAAGCCCCCTTAACTCTAGTGGCTGCCCCACCAGATTTATAGGCTAAAACTCAAGTTACACCACTCCTTAGCTGTGCCAGCAGGGAAGTGCTGTTAGCTCTCCAGTGCTGTCCAAAAAATCCCACATGTGCACCCCAAGAAATGTTAGTGGCACACGGAAGTGGCTACAGCAATTATTTTGTGGTTGGGATGCTTTCAAGCAGCTTGAATGTAGATAATTCTGTAGTGAATACGCATCCTGGAAGAAAGGATCCACATCAAAGCCTGTAATGTCTACAGAAAAATGCAATAGTAAATAAAAACTTCTGCCAAAACAAGAAACTTGACGTTAAGGCTAAGATGGATTGTTTCCATTCTGGATCAGCTAGGGAGCAGGGAGTTGAAACTGGGCTTGTAATAGAAAGCATACTGCAGTATTAACATCCATCTGCTAGAAAAATAAAGGCTCTGCATTTAGAACTCTTAAAGCATTTTAGACGACTCAAGGTTCCTCAGGGAACTTTGGTCCTTTGTGTATAATTTCACAATTGGATTTGACATAAGTGCCCTTTTAGGTTCATCCTCTGGAAGCATGTTTTGTTCTGCACTGTCTGATTTTCCTCATCTATTTTTGTGAGTGACCAGATTGCTTAGGCTTCCCTGAAAGCTCCACTATTAATGTTATCTTTAATAGTATTTTAATGTTTATCACTTCAACAGAGATCTCTCGCCTTTCAGAAACCAGTCTGACCAGATGCCTCAATTTTTGTGCTCTGCAAGTATGCCAGTTTGCTGTAACTGTCTGTTAATGTTGTAAAAATGTGTTTATGGTTCCAGTGTTCTAAACAACTTAAATATTAATTGCTTCACTTCCAGGAAAAGAGACCCTACAAGCACTTGCTTTAAAAATACAATGTGGGCTCTACTGAGCTTCTCAAAAGCTATTCAGAGCCTCACATGATGTGTACACTTTGCAGCATTGTGCTCTGAGAGGACTCTGTTTGGATGTGAGTGGAGGGAAAGCATTGCTGCCTGGCTTAGAAAAGGTCCCCATGTGTTTTGTTTTGTGTCACGTGCTACTTGCAACACATCTCGTGTTTGAAGGTCAGAATGAGCCAAAATTTCAAGCCCTATGCAGCATCACTTGCATTTCAGAAATTCTGGCTTTAATCCTTTTGGGAAAGCTCAGTCTACAGCTTTTAGAATAGGCAGGTCTCATGGTGACAGGAATCTAGTAATTATAGAATGGTTGGGATTGGCAGGGACCTTACAGATCATCCAGTTCCAACCCCCTGCCATGGGCAGGGACACCTTCCACTAGGCCGGCCCCCCTTCCACTAGACCAGTTTGTTCCAAGCCCCTGTGTCCAACCTGGCCTTGAACACTGCCAGGGACGTGCCCTGTAAAATTCTCTGACTCACGGCCATCGCACCATGGCACCTTCTCCCTCCTTCTGGCATGAAGGTTTCTGCATCTGTGTGGTGAACAGGATCAGTAAAACAACACATCCCCAGACTACCTCTCCAGGCAGCTCCTCTTTGGCCAGTAGCACTGGCTTATGCCACCTTTCAGGGTCAGTGGAAGTGCCACGTTAGCAATTCTGCCTAGAAATGAATGCAATGCAGGGTCAGTCTGTGGGAATACTGTTTTACAGATGGTTCTCCAGACTTAGCTACCCATCCTTAGCTCTTTCAGAAAAGCACACAGAATAGATTGTGTTTGTTACGTTTTTTTGCTGTCTTCTTGGGTAGCAGTTGATACTGTGAAGGGACAACTTTGGTGTCGTGGTTTAAGCCCAGCCGGCAACTTGGAACCACGCAGCCGCTCACTCCCACCACTCTCTTCCTTCCTCCCCCCGCTCCAGGAGGGATGGGAGGAGAATCGAAGGAATGTAACTCCCACGGGTTGAGATAACAGCACTCCAGTAACTAAGGTATAATACAAACCACTACTGCTACCGATAATAATGATAAGAGGAATAACAAGGGAAAAGGACACAACCGCTCACCACCCGCCGACCGATACCCAGCCTGACCCGAGCAGCGATCTGGGCCTTCCGGGTAACTCCCCCCAGTTTATATACTGGGCATGACGTGCTGTGGTATGGAATACTCCTTTGGCCAGTTTGGGTCAGGTGTCCTGCCTCTGCTTCCTCCTGGCTTCCCCTCCTCCCTGGCAGAGCATGAGACTGAGAAAGTCCTTGGTCAGAGTAAACATTACTGAGCAACAACTAAAAACATCGGTGTTATCAGCATTGTTCCCAGACTGAAAGTCAAAAAACACAGCACTGCACCAGCTACTAAGAAGGAGAAAAAATGACTGTTGTAGCTGAACCCAGGACATTTGGAGAAGCTATAGTTTCATAGAGTACCAAATATCACACCCAAAGAAGGCAAAGACTTTTCAGATAAGCACTTACTGAAAGTCATTTTTCTACTCACATGACATCTATTTTTACATAGCCTTTCAAAATGTCGTTTGGTTCCTAATGTCTGCCTGTTACCAACTGCTGTGGCTGTGATTTTACCAAGTGGTAAATCCAGCGTTCAGGCTGTCACTGCCAGACAAAGCACAGACCTGGCACTGACACATGCTGTTGAGTCCCATTTGATTCAAGATGCTCTGAACAGTTATTTCTGTGCCATCAGACTTTATGCAGCTCCCATTTATGCATTTGTGTTTCCAAATGATTTCAGGCCACGGAAGGGAGAGCTGGCAGGTGCCGAGTGCTGCAGGAAACCTGCTCTTGGGTTTGCAGCCAGAAGGCATGCAGTCCGGTGTTGTGGCCAGGCACATAGCACCTAATCCTCTGCGGCAATTCCTGGCTTCTAAACCAGACAAAGTTGCCCGACTAACTGTCTGGAGGGGAGCATAGTGTTGTACTTGGAGTTGCAGTGCCACGGCCTAGACAGGGGTGCAGCTTCAATACTGTTTCTAAAAGCTTTCTCTTTTGTCATGGGTTAGGGAACAGGGCTCCTGGTATTTGACAACAGTTTTCTGGATGAGCAATTGTTTCTTAAGCAACAGTTCTCTGCTCTTTGCCACTGGCTAATTGACAGCACAGGGATTATGTGTGGAGGAGAGAGGATGTAATGAGCAATTACTGGGTAAGAGGAAGAATAAGGCAGGAGGAAGGCCCTCTTTAGAAAGAACATGCCCTTGTGCGCTGGTGCTCAGCTGTTCTAACCACAGTCCTGTCCCTTGGTTTCCCCTTCATTCCCAGCAAGTCAAACTCCACGCTGCACATCTGCTCTCAATAACTTTCCTGCTGGGAAGAGTCTGATTTGCTCGCTTTGGGTTCAGAAATTCCACCTAACTTTCCTAAACACCTCTGGGCTTAACTCGCAATCCTCTCACTCCTGATTCTCACTAGGCTTCCGGTGCCTGCTGGATTGGAAGTGTCACTCAGCCAATCCCATTTGCGATGTTCACTCCATCTTTAATTTAGTGCTTTCTTCCTCTGATCGCTCCTTCACTCTTTGCTGTAAGGATAGGAGCTGCTGCCTGTTCTTCCACCTGCTGCAAGCACAAGCTCACCTCCTGACAACCAGGCAATATTTAACTCTAACTCACTGGACAAGGTGCACCTTTCCAGTACCAGGGACGAAAGGGATCAGAGGTTGGACAGTTGTGAGGGCAGGAGGGTACCCTAAATTGTGCGGTAAGACTGAAATACATCCAGTGTTAGATGTGGAGATGCAGTAAAAGCATCTCTGCCACTTGCTTCAGTGCACAGGTTTTTTCCAGAGGACATGAGGATGCAACTCACTGTTATCGAGTCGCGGTTCACTCCAGCCCAGCTCTCCCACCTTTGCTATTTGCACCATGGCAACTATACTGGGGTGAAAAAATTGAAAACGTAGCTTAGATAAACTTATAAATGATGTGTCCTTTCCACTTCGCCTGCAGTAATTGTTCAGTCAACAGAAACATCGTTTCACCAGCCTGAAATAATCCCTAGGAACCAGTGAAGTGTATGAACATTTCCCAAGCACAGCCTGCGCTTCCCTGGGGTGTTACAAGGCTTTTCTCTTCACAGGGCTGCAGTGGTTTCAAGAGAGGTTTCACTGGTGCAGCCACACCAGTACAACACTGGCTAATGCCCAGGTTTAAACAAGGTCTAACATTTCCTTTAAACATGGAAAATTTGGTGCTCTGGGCAGAGAAAATTACTTTTCTGTTGTCCTTTCTTTTTCTTGAACGGGAAGGCAGAAAAATACCTCAAGCCCCAAACTGACAGCTCTAGGTAACAGCTGCCACTTGCTTCACCAGTTGACCTCGATTGGTAGTTAAGTCCCAAACCCCAGTTACTAACCTCTCCCTTTTCACACTTTTTCTTGTATCTCTGCAGCTCATCTCAGACTGACAAAACTCTGCCCACAAGGTAACAAAGGAACTGAGAAATCCGCATCTCACCCACCCCTACCTGCAGGCTGATCCCTGCCCCCAGCAGGACCCAGGCTGTGTCTTTACTTGTGCCCAGTAAATGGTTTCCTCTCCCAGCCTGGCCTGGGGCCCTGAAGCGCTGCTGAAGGATAGGAAAAGCATGCCAGCCCTGTCAAGACCCCCCTTGCCAGCCAGCCTGCTTGGAGACCTGTATGGTTAGGAAGAGAACAGCAGGGATGACCCAGCACTCTAATGTATGCGGCATCCTCATCAGCTATGTGCAAACTGGGGGATGCAGCTCCTCTAGCACAATGGTACATCCTCCAGTATGTTGATTGGCTTCACCAGAGCATCCTGCATTGTTTTTCCAAGGGCTCTGTTGGTGACTGTTCCTTGCCCTTGTTTCATTTGTCATTCCAGGGCATGGAACATTCCTGTAGCTCAGCTGTCTTCATGGGCCTCTGCTGACATGCTGTCTAAAGGTCATCAAATACAATCTTCCCTTGCCCACAGCCTTTTTGCTTGGAGGTCTGCCAAGCTGAAGCTAAGTGGTAGCACTCATTGCTCCACAAGGCCTCTCAGGTGCTTGAGCAAACAAAGGCTGGAGAGGAACAGATGCCTCAGTAGCACGTTCAGGCTAGAAGCACTCACAGGTTCCTGCCTGGGGCTTGTTGCTCTCCCCTTCTCAGGTTGAATGCTATTAGAGATGGCTTGCACTGTATTTCTGTCAGCATCCATCCAAAGCCTAACTTCCCTTAAGCAGCTGCATATGCTGAGCTGAAGGGAATGTATTAGTACCTTGGGTAAAACTGGATTACTTGATTCTAGCATGGTCTTCCTCTCATCACTTGTGTTTGCACTATTTCAGCTGTATACACGTTCACTGAGTTACAGCCTAATCCCCAGCTCCTTGTTAAAAAGGAAATAAATCTTTCCACCTGCTATGGAGGAGAGCACGTAGAATTAACCACCCAGGCTTGCCAAGGGAGAATCACACTGCACTGTGACCCAGGGGGCCTGGCTGTTTTTCTCATAGTCGAGATTAGGACACAGGATTTGCCTACATAAGGAAAACAGCACTTCAGTGCTGACAGTAGATGTCAGCAGCAGATGACAATGTTGTACTGAACAGGATCTCCTCGACTTGAAAGCCAAGACCGGAACAACTTTCTGAGCTGTTTCAGCCTACTTTGAGCTTGATTTTTACTCGATTTTACAAACATCACAAGCATCAAGTTTGTTTCCATCTATGCTGCAACCACATGAATTTCCACACTGATATAACCTCACTTGTTACTGCTACCTATCATTTGCAAGCTGTGTATCAAACAAGCATCAAACAGGTCTGACTTTATTAAACACCGACCCCATTACAGTTTTAAGTCTCCCACTCTTTCTGGAGTAGTGCAGAAAGCACTGGTGGTATTATTCAAATCCACAGCAAGAAAGTACTCCTCCTCCTCCTGGAAAAAGAATGTTGATAAAGTACTCCCAGCACGGAGGTCAGTTCTGCAAAGCTGTTCCACCTCAACATTTTATCTACATTCATTACGCCTTTCTTTTTCCTCTCAACCATAATTGTTTCTGTCTGTTAAAACAGATGTGGTGCATTTACAGCTGCTAAATGGCATGAAAATGACCACAGGAGTTGACTAGGAGATGAGTAAGTCCCATTACCCAGCAACAGCAAAAGGTTTTTTGGATTGCCAGTAATTCCAGTGCTGACATACCCTCATGCTGATTACCAGGGCACAGAGGACCATGATCTCAGGGCCATGACCTCAAGGCCATGCCTCAGAGGACCCTGTACAATGACATCCAAATCCAGTTGTAGAGCAAAGGCTGCACAAGAGTCTCAGCAGAAGGGAAGTCAACGCAAATCCAGCAGAAGAGCAAAAGTTCCCTGTGTGGTAACTTAAGAGAACCTGGTCTTTAAGCAGATGGTGATTTGTCTCCACCAAACTTCACAGTGGATAGTTTGAATACTGAATTGGGCTTTGGCTCAGATGGTCCTCAGATCAAAACATGCCAATACATATCACTGATAATTGCCCTGAGGACTTGTTTAGGGACGCAGGATGAAACTTTCAACCCCAGTAAAATAATCCTGATACAACTGCTATTAGACCTGCCTTGTGCTTTTTGCTGTTGTGCGAGAAGAGTGAACAGACAGGACATAGAAGGGCAAAAGCTCCTCCTGCAAGCCTGGCTTTGGCTAGTGCAGGTGTAAACTTGCTTCCCTTCATCAAGCTTGCTTGCTTGCTCCTCTTTCAATTTCTGGTCTTCTCAGTTCATTCCAAGACATCCTACTGTGGGAAAGAAACATGGATGCAGGGCCAAGTCCCCTTTCTTGTGCATTGTGGCATTTTCAGAAGCATCTGATAACTTTAAACATACATCTACCTACAGGATTTGCAATGGCATGCCTGTGGAGAGGCTGAGCTAGCACATCCTAGGCCACCTTCCTGGTTTATACAGGTCTTAGTCATTTCTAAGGTAGGTTGGAGGGGATGTTTTCGGGTCTTCCCCATGCTGGCAGTTCACTAGTCCTCAATCTGCTCCAGCCACCAGCTGCCCATACTGTACCCTTGACAAAATGCTTCTCTGACAGAAAGCTGAAAAGTTCTTTTCATAGACACACTGCCCACAAGGGGTCAGTTCACAGCCTGACAGTTTGTTCCTTTGACTTCATCTCAACTACACCAGCTATTTCCAGCTCAATGTACTTTTTGCAAGTGCTTGTCACTTCCTTAGCAAAGAAACATTGACTCTCAGTGAGAACAGAGGCAACTATAAGGAGGAAGACAGTGAGAAATAGAGACTACATGAAGGGAGGCTACTGATTATTTTCACTAGCACCAACAAAACACAGCTGCACAGAAACAATGTCAGAAAGTGAAGACTACCGTCAGCTGCAGAGGAAGGGTGCAGCAAAATATGCTGAGGGATACAGAGCCTCTCCCATGCAGCACTTAACTCTGAACTGCCCCAGTAGGTATGGAAGGAAGACAAGGGACCTGACAAAACAGCACTGTCTTCAGGTACAGACTGCACCTCTGAGGCTGGGTCTTTTTTATTTTACTTGTGGTTTTGCTCACGTACTTCAGTTTGAAGGTAGTTGGGCAATCACTGGTTGATAGGTACTCTGAAAATACTAACACTAATCCGCTGTTACTAAGGAGGGAAAAATACATCACTTGTAATTAGTGGTGAGTATAGACAACAGTCTGTGAACAAATACTGCATGTTCAGCTTTTAGATGGCTGTGTAGGCAGGCATTGCTTGCTACTTTCTGCCAGCAATTTCTCTGTGCAGCTCCTAGTACTGGAAGTCATGCCACCTGGCTTAACTTCCCTCTGGAACCGAGTGATGATCACAGAAGATTTGTATGTAAAAAGAAAGCCTAACACAACATACCATCTCTCCTTGCTGACAAGTCTAACACACTTTGCACCCAGCAAAAAGAACAAGTTGCATAGGCATGAAAGCCTGAAGAACTAGCCAAGATCTGACCTGGGAGTTGAGTCACAAGACAGTGGCATAGAGAAAGCTTATCTCTGTGCATCTTTTTTTCTTTCATCACATGCTTCTGGGGAAGTCAGCTGTAAAAACAGGAGTTTTGTTCCTGTAATGAGCTTTAGCTTTGTGTGAGGATGCAAACCATGTCAGAGTAGGAGTAGTCCCAGGTGCCAAGTAGAACTGCAATTATCCTGCAACAGCATTTAACAGTTTAAGCATTTACATATGCCTTGCAACTATGGAGTTCCTGTGAAGATGCTGCCAAAACCCTCTCCAGGAGCAGACGGAAGACCAGGGCCTTCCAGACCAGATGTGCAGGGAGTAAGGTCTCTGACAAGTGTGAGCTCCAAGCTGCCTTCCACAAGTTCTTTTCATTCAGGAGCCTCACCAACATCCTTAATCTTTGATCAAGCAAACTCTTGTATCAGAATTGTTTAACCCTACTTTACTACTGCCAAGAAGCTGAACTGCCTCTACCTATACAGGCCATGTCTCTGTTCAGCAGTGACACACTGTCAGTGTAAGAAGCAGATACATCAGCTGCTTTGCCAGGGTAGAATTCTGCTATATCCACAACTGGGAACAGCAGCAGGGATCATAACTTTTGAAAGGTTCAGATAATCATCTTGCAAAACCAGGAACTCAGTAACACCACAGAGCTTTCCTGCAGACTGAGATGTAAAAACTTGATTTGCAAGAAACCCTTCATTTCCTTACCTGGTTCAGTATTTTGTTACTGAAAATCCAATCAAATAACTCTATTCCTGGTATTGGTTTATTTTGTTGAAATAATATACAGCTTAACAGCTCTGTGTCAGAGGGTAAAGGATGTTATTACACCATCCAGGAAGTGGATGGTGAGATAGCTAACCCTGAAAACCAGACTATGCGATCCCTGCAGGCCTCAAGACAGTGCTTTGAACACAAAAATACTCCTTGTTCACTTACTACTTTATCAAAGGGAAGGGCAAAAATATCCTACAAACAGATTCAGAAACAGCAATTTATCCAGGTTTATGCATCAAATCACAATTCATGCAGAAGCTATAAATACAAATGAAAACATTGTTTAAAATATTTCATAACACATCATAACTTCAGAGCAGACTTCAGCTTCAAACTACTCAGCAAAAATCCAGTTTCATTGTTAGGTAATTAGTTGGCTAAGGTATTGACTGTGACAAGTTTCAACCTGAATACACTTAGACAAAAGACCTTCACATTTAAAATATATTATTTTACTATATTTAGTCAAAAAGATAAGAGATTTATCATGCTTTTCCTCATAAAAGGTTAAACTTTAGAACAGGCCTCCTAAGTTGATAGAGCAGGCTGTTAATGAAGATATTTTGCCCCAATCCACAAGCAGCTCTGCTCTGAGAAGCAAACCACTATTTTATACGCAAGTTATCACTTTTATCATGACACCCTTGTTTTCAGTGTAAGCTCTACACTTTCATAGCTTCTGTTGACCTCTTAAAGATTTTCTTCTTTTCTTTTGCTGTTGTTTCTTAAGCTAGACACTGAACTTGTGCATTACCATTTGAGCCAATTATTTCTGTACTCATTAACAGACATAGTTGCTTTTTGATGAGTAATGCTGAAGTTACTTTCCTAGACTAACCATACCTGCTAAATCTCCTCACAGATATGCAGCTTGTATCAGCATAACAGTTTACACCAAATCCCAGACACAGTATTTTCCCCAGGATGAACGCTGTGCTTCTCAGGCTGCTGCCAGTGTAGAAAAGCTGTGCGTGCACACACACACACTTCTAAACTGCATTAGGATTGCCTCTGGAGAAGACCTGGTGGTCAAGCAGCCCATTTTTCACTCTTCTCCTCTCAGTCCTGAGAAAGTTCTCGGTTTCTTTTCAGCACTGCCTCTCCAGGGCACTGTCAATCACACGAGAACCATATGACACTTCTCAGAGCCCCAGAACATCACCACAGAACAAAGCAAGGCCTCTCTGCTTCCCACTCTTTGACGGCCCTTTGTTTTAAAAGGTACATTTGGGAAAGTTTACATCCCATTAGGCATTCAATTTCCTTTCTCTGCTTAGTCTCAAGGCCTGCTATGTGTTCTTGAGATACTACTAGCTTTGGATTAAGAATGCTTCCTTCCCTTTTGCAATGGGCACCTTTGGTTTACAGTCCCCAGGACAGACTGTTCACATCAGAAGGTTTTCACAGTATCACTAACATCCACCATAAAAAGAAAAGTCTGGAGCCTCAATGTGGGCAAAGTGGCCGTAGCCACCTGAATTTAAATGACCTCAGTCTTCCAGAAAAAGGTCCAATTTAAAGAAGGACCATCTTGTCCCATTTCAGGTTGTTTTAATTTTTCTTCATAATTTACTCACAAAATCCTCCAGGTTAGCAGAGCCACTTGGATAAACGCTACAACACGGGGCATCCTCAAATATGCAGATTTTGGCTCCAATAGTCACATAGCACAGATACAAACGTTAATGTTAGTCTTTCTCTATATGTAATTTTGCTCTTGTCCACTAAACACCCGACACTCATCTGAGTAGCTGACTGCATGTAATATTCACAATCTGACAAAGAAAAACAAGAGTAATTTCAAAGAGCAGCATGCCTCAGATATCAGGTGCATTACACACTAGGCCTTTCAGATGCTGGACCACTAAGAAAGAGGAAAAAACCCAGAAATTCTGGATTAGATGAAGTTAAGCCTAGAATATAAATTGCTTGGCTTTGTGGATCTGGCAAGGCTACCAGTGCCACAATCCCTCATGTACAGGCACTGTACTCCTTAACTTCGATGAGGTTATGTTGTACCTTATGAGAAGCCACTGTTTTGATACAGCAGATCTTCCAGCACCTGTGATACCCTAAACAAGAGTGAGAATCCACATTTCCACTGGGAAAGTAAGGAATTCTTTGCCTAGTCCTTCACACCTTTTTTCATATCCACTCCTGAAGCCTACTACTAATAAAAAAGTACTAGTACACAGGAAGATTAGTTCAATTGCTCATATGTAATAACGTCAAGGAGTTCATCTTCGTTTTGTGCCCCCAAACCCTGCAAAGACAAGAAAATAAAAATTGTCAGCTCCACCATAGCCTTTCCACAGAGCTCTCTAGCTCTGAAAAGGCTGAAAGTGACAAGTGAGACGAGTTAAACATATTCACATAAAGCACAAAAGCAAGCAACTGTGGGCTGACCGGCCTGAGAAATATTCTATTCTTGCAGATTAGATGACCTGTTTTCTACAAAGAACATGCTTGTACATGTTTGCCAGAGAAGGGCATGGGTAGTGCATTCCAAAGGGGAAAGCCTTAAACTAATGCACCTTGCAGACAAAGACAAGCCCGATATTGGTGGTACCATGCCTACTGTAGGCTGGTGGGGAGCTCCGTGTCCCACAGTGCTGCCACAGTTCAACAGGAAACAGAAATAAGGGAAATTGTTACATGCCTACTTGTACCAATTGGTAAAATAAAACATAGAATGCTTGCTGAACCTCAACACGTGTGTATTTTTGATAGGTTCAATTCTCTCTAGCTTCAGGAGATTAAAGGGCCTTTTGCCTTACCAGAAGCAGTTCTTGTTCCTGAACTGCTACCTTGCGTGGCATTGCTTGGCTGACCATTCATTGGAGGTGCAGCTGTGGGATCTGTCCACATATTGTAGTATGGGGAATGTGGCTGTGCTCTGATGAGAAACAGAGGAGAAAATTTTTCATAATGTCACTAATGAAACCTAAGTAGTTACCATTCCAAACAAGGGGACTGCAACTGAGGGAAAACCCTAAGCAGGCAGTTGTTTCAAAGCTTGAAATCTCCCCATTTAATGCATTAACATGTTGAGAGCAAGAATATCCAGTGTTGTCACAATAACACCTGTAGACTTTCAAAAGGAAATTAAACCTCATTCTTCAAGATAAGCAATTCTAACAACTGAAAATGAGGAAATACTTCCCTCTGAAATTCTGACATCAGATTTTCTCAGACAACAAAGTAGATTTGACACCTGAAGCTTAAATACACTTTGGCAGTGCAGACATCCCAGCCATGTTAAGACAAAAAAATAAAAAACCTGTTTTGTTCTTTTAACTACTTTGAAAATGTTGTATCATTAAGACTAATGTAATGACCTTTGACTCGCTGATTTAAATTGCTTGCTTCTATGGATATGGAATTTCTGCCGTTGAAGTTTACAAATGTATCTCTCACACGTTCTGACCAGCATTTTCAGGCACATCATTTCAAGTGACTGAAAAGAATTACAAAATAAGTAGACTGTTTTAAAAGAAAAGAAGCCTAAGTCAGAAAGCTTGTTCATATACTTGGGCTTAAATACTCAGTTCAGCCCCTAATCTTGAACAGTAATGAAACTACTGAAATGGGGTGCATGTGTGGAAATCAAGGAACCAGCCTGCATGTAGATCATACGTAAATACAATGCTTAAACACAAGGGACAAATTTAAGACTTAAGAAGTATCAAGTCAACAAAACCTTTAGGACACACTTTTTATCATTCTTAGTGCAGTTAATATAGTAAGATCATGGAATCATATGGTCTTTTTGGTTGAAAAAGACCTTTAAGATCATCAAATCCAAGATACCTTTTAACCTCTAAAGCTCTACTTGAGGTGGTTTTATAGACAACTTCTACTGTCAATGGCTTCATCATCCCAGTTCCATCTTACTTGACTGTATGAGATCAAGACTGCACATTAGGCACTTCAGAAATTCTCTTACCTCCTAAGTTTTTACTTCCTTAATAAACAGGCAATCCTGATAATGCTTCTGTCATTACAAAAAAACCCAAACTTTACAATGGAGGCAGATGCTTTAACACAAACTTTCAATATAGAAAAATGTATGTGGCTATATTTAATCTGTTATATTACTGCATTCCTACAGGATTAGACTTGATACACATACCGTTATTTGATAAACAGAGTAACCTGGTTGGGCTCTAAAGATTCCCTGAAAGAGCACATATTTTCTCTAGTGAAGCCTAAAATGGCAGCAATCTCTCCCTTTAAACTGTTTATCTAAAAAGGATGTGTTTTGAATGTTTAGAAGTGTTTAGCAAATATGAGCAGCAGATGTTCACTCCAGCACTGAAACTGCCTTTGAATACTGTCACATTTTTTCCAAAGCACAACTTACATATGACCTAGAAGTTCTTTGGAAAACCACACCTCTTGGATCTCCACACATGGGTCACTGGGAGACTGGAGATTAAAGGCTGTTAAATTTGACCATACCGAGTATCACAGAAGGGCAGCTGCCATCCAGACTGACTTTAGGAGGGATGACAGTGGTACAAGAAAACAAGGTTTTATGCTTAATATTATTATCTGTGTTTTAGGACAGCCTGAGGATGTATTGTTTAAATGCTCATTTTAAATCTGCAGGCCATCATGCTAGGTCAGAGTAATCAGCTAAAGCAGAATGAAGTACCTCAGTCCTCCCAATTCCTCTTACCCAGAAACATGTTTAAAATGTCTTTGCTGCTGGAGCTATAGCTTGCCTCTCAAAACTGTTCTGGCAGTAGGATTTTATGGCTTGAACAATACAGGCCTGAAAGCTTAGAAGCAATGCAAATGCAGCGTACACCATAGCCCCTAAAAGCTTAAATACATAAAATCTGGTACCATGTATATTTTACCTGTGACTGCCAGCCAAGTAGCCTAGCAAGCCTCCTGCTCCTAATCCAGTCCAAAATCCTGGTCCTGAACTGGTTCCGTGATAGGAATGAGTCCCAAAGCTGTTGTCATCTTAAATAAAATGAAGATGAGAAACAGATCAGTTAGTGGCACCTAATCCTCAGGCCAGCTGTTTCAACAAGACTATCCCCTGTTAAAGAAAATGGAAAATTAGACAATAAACTTGTTCCAGTTTCAGTAGATTCTTGATGAAGCTTAAATTGAAAAGGCCCATAGTTTGGAAACCAGGAAAAAACCCCAAAACAAAACGCAGAAACAAACACTACTGTACAGAGTTTTATGTTAAAAATTAGCTTCCACTCACAGCCCTGACATTTGCAAAACATGGCAAAGAGTCCCTGACTGCAGATTTATAAACAGACAAGTTAGATTAAAAATAGAAAGAAAATGAAGAAAGAATAATTGCTCAAGGTCACAGAGCAGGCCAGGAGCAGAACAGAAATGAAGCAGATAAAAATCAAACAGTGAACTAACCACTAAGATACCCAGCTTTTAATCTCATTCAGAACTGCTGCACATTTTGAGTAACAGTGGCTCAGTCTAATGGCTAACGTTACTTTGTATTGTTTCTGGTACTCCTAGTCTGGTATTTGTTATCAAAAGACACCCTAACTGCAGTCACATTTCAAAGTTCTCATTATGCATGAGTCACCAAGCTTGACAAATACTGCAGTGAAACTGCAAGCAGATCAAGTGGGTTATGGGGGAAGGAGACTCACAGGTTTTTCACATGTGACCTGCATAACATTACGTTCTGACTCAGAAACAAATGTCTTCTTCCACTTAGAAATAAAAAGAGAAAACACAAAACCAAAGTAGAATTATTTTCTGGTCTAGAGAAAAACACAGATGCAAGAATAAGCTCAACCACAATTTTAACACATAAGGAAGTATAAAAAGGCAAGGACTGAAGGTAACATCAGGGTCTTCCTGAAGAATGTCCACCTAAATAAGTGAAACAGATTTTGTACGTAGAAGTTATATGGGGCCTTGTTTATCTTCAAGCTGGTGTGGATTGTTTGAAATTATGAAAGATTAAAAAAGCCCACCAGTTTAAGTGTTCATGGGATATGATGTTGAATTTCAATTTGAACGCACTGGGAAAAAGATAAACTCTCAATGGGATGATATAACCATTAAACTAAGCTGATTTGGAACAACAACAACAAAAAGCACACTTAATTTATAAAGCACTGTTAATCGGGAAGATGAACCAACTCATTTGTTCAAAAGCACCATGGCTGAACACTGGCTCAGAAAATTGAGTCATTTCTTGTTAAAATCTCTAGAGTAAACATCAAGGAACACGTCAAACCACTAACAGAGAAAAAGGAGAACTTAATTAAGATAGGTTAGCTAAACAAGTTTCACAGAATACATCCTGCATGTTTAGGGGATTTCAAATGAAGCAAATTAAATATTAACAGCAGTTAAGTGAACAACATTGCTTTTCATTACCGTCCAGATTTTCAAAGACTAATACATTTCTGTATGTGTGGACATACACACTGAGATGTGCTTTTGCTGCGTTGCCAAAATTTAAAGCAGACACTGGATTAACTAAATAGCATAGTATTTAATATTTTTAAGCTGGCCCCACATTCAATAGGTTTTCCTCCTCATTCAGTTTGAAATCCAGGGAAAAAAAAAAAAAAAAAAAAAAAATCACTGACACTTGTTATTAAAAATGTTGTAAGTTAAGCCTCCTATGGCTCCCAATCTGCATTTTAAAGCATCTCAATTTTCAGTAATCATCAAGAAAATGTATTTTCAAGGGCCTACCCTTGCTAGATTTCAGACTCCTGCAATGAAAAATGCCTTGGTGCAATTAACTGGTCAGGAACAGGACAGGAAAAAAGAGAGAAACTCTTCATTCTGTCTGCCTGTGCCTAATATGACAGAGTCCTGTCTTATGACCAGAGCTTTTAGAAACAAATACAATAATGCCAGTGGCAAGTTGCATGTCTGCACTAAGTCACAGATGCACCACAGCATAGACAGACTGTCTGAGGTCTGAAATAACTACACAGAAACCAATTTGCAAAGCCACTAGTAATACAGAGGCTAATAATAACTAATTTTTCCCTCTAATTTTCTGCTGCAGGTCCATCTGAAAGCGTTGCATGTGCCCTGCACAGGGGTATCCAAAACAGTTACACTGGCACCCTCTGTTGGCCAAATGGCATGAGCCAACCTGGAGGAAAGCATTGACAAGCGTTACTAAAACATAAGCTGTTGACTAAGTAAACTTAATCCTTGCTCTTTATTTACTTGATAGAACCCCTTCTCTATGTCACAAAAAAATCCAAACCAAACAACTTGTCAGAACAGAATTTGAGTTCCAATGCTGTGAGTATCTCATGTGTTCACAGGGTTAAATGAGTTGGTCACGCACCAGATGAATCATGTTTATTTCCTGTAGACACTGTGACCCTGTAAGGCAGACCATCAATTAAGAGAAAAAAGTAACCAGTTTTCTGGGGGAAAAAAGTGCATCTTTTCCTAACAGAAGTCTTGTCACTGTACATGGAATTTCCAACTTCAGATGAAAGGCACCACGAGACTGACACTGTTTTATGCTCTAGGAGCCAAATCTTCCAGGTACTACACTGAAGCACCTGTTAAACAGGACTGGTACATGATATTCAACTCCATCAATTGCTTTGTGAATGAAATCAGGGGTCAGCAGCCCAATGACTGAAAGACCATTCTGCAAAGCTTCAAAGTGCTTCTTTGGCATGAGTCTGTTTCTGCCTCTGTGAGACCATGCTATCTTCCAGATTTCTTATGGAAATTATTCTATCACAATCCTTCTATTTCTCAGAGCATGAAAAGAACACTTGCAGAGCGCAGGGAGATGGATTTTCAAAGGGTAGCTTGCCCTGAAAGCCTGTGGTAAACCAAGTTCTTATTTTCACTTTTGAATGAAGAAGAGAATGCAATGCTGGCTGCAGGTTCTGCAGCTAATTCACAGAGGCAACTGCCAATACATTGTTTTAAGTCCATCCCACCTGCGCTTACTGCAAACAGAACAGGACCATCCTGCCCGCTCTTTTGAGGTCTGTAAATGCCTTATAGCCCTACCTGTGAAGCTGGACTTAAAACCAGGAGGAGGAGGTGCCTGATGACTCTGCCAGGAAGACCTAGTGAATCCATCACCATCACCAGAACTCTGCTCAGGCTGCTGGTTACTGAGGAAGAACTTGTATATTCCAAAAGCAAGAGCCAGGAGAACAACTACAAGAATCATTCCAGCACCAGAATCAGAAGAATCCTTCCTTGACTGAAAATAACTAAAGCTTCCAGGGTTCTTCACTTTCCTTTCACCTTCCTCAGTCAGCTCTAGCCTGAACAGCAAACTACAGGAGCCCTTTAAGATGTAAGGATCATCTGGGTAATCATAGCCTTCACAGCTCACTTCCATCCGTCCAAACCGGTGAGAATTTTCCAAGTCTGCTTTGCACTGCCACTGAAAAGAGAAAAACACAGAGTAAAACCTCCCGCTCCACGGACGAAAACACCTGTTTGCTCCCCCAGATATGCTCTGAAATAAAGCTGCAATTGCTAACAAACCATCTAAAAGACCACAGGATAGGAAGTTTCTGAGCTTTCTTATTTTGAAAAGGACAGAGAATTTGAAGTTAAGCAAGACTGGTTATTTTTTTAACTTCCAGGATTTTAAAGGACAATCTTTAAAAACACGGAAAGGTTATAAGTCTGAGAGGTCCACTGAACAGGTTTTTCAAGTATCCCTTCTTCAGGTACAGGAATACTTCTAAAAATAACTTGTAGCCCGTGCAACAGTCTGTTCCATGTGAACTGGACGGCAGTTGCAAAAACATAATATGGAAGCCTGAAATCCAGTGGACCTGATGACATTTGTGTCCACACAGAAACCAAGAGAAAATGGGATAGGCATCATTAGGTATTCATATGCAACACTTTAACAATCAGACCTCAGTTATGCAGTTGAATGTATGTTAATTCCTCAGTCTCATTTCTAACTGCAAGTGACACATTTTTTTGGGAGGCCCCTCCCCCCCCACAGAGAAAAAAGGAGTTTCTAAATTACAGGACAGCAGTACCAACTGCCAACTCAAGTTTGACTGTACTTTTGCAATACTGCATCAGTTTTAGCAATTATCTTCAGCCTTGATTCCTGGTTAATCTATTGTTAGAAGCCTAGGCTGTAGCTAACAGAACAGAAATATCTGACTATTTACCAACTAGCACTGACAAATGAACGTGCAAAAGGAAATGGTGCATGTAAGTCTGAAATTTAGCTTTTAAAATGTAAAGCTGAAGTGATGCAAATATTTATAGCCCTTTCTACACTAATAAAAATTGGAAATCCATGCAGCAAAATCAAAGCAAAAGCATCCTCTGGAGGTCACAAAAACTTGGTTTTCTAAACCCTAGCAACACTTTAATTAAAACCAACGAAGGTTTGCTACACAGAGTTTTTACATTAGAGACCAGGGGAATATTTCAAAGCTATATGTACAGTACAGAAAACCCAAATCCAAGAAGTGTTTAGATTAGGTTTTAGTTGTTAAAGGTCCTCTAACAAAAAGCAAACTGAACTGACTTGGGCTATGTTACTCTTTTCTCCTTCAGAAGTGGCCTAGTCGGGGGAAAAAGCATTTCATTAAACGCTTAACAAGTTTTAGACAGTTACCTGCACATCATAGCCATCCCAACCTTTGTTGTAACACTGAACAACCTCCGGGACGCGGGAGCATCCAGCAGTGCCTCCCGTGCACTGTAACTGAGGGACTGCAGCTGTCCGCCGGGCTGTCGTGTACTGCCCTCTGTGGAGAGTGAGCGCCTGCACCTCCCGCAGCAGAACCCTCCCTGAAACAGGTGGCACAAAGGTCAACATTTGTCCAGATGCCACACGGACCTCCTTTCAGGACAAGGCTGCCGACACAAAGGACGCAACAGCGTGCTTCTTTAAGAGGCGAAGCCTTCAGAAGCAGCAGAGTTCCCCGTCCCTTGGGGACAGGATCTGGGTTATTCCTCCCAGAGCGTCCAACCACGGCGGACCGCACAGCGGGGTTATTACTGCGCTACAACACGATTTAAAACGAGCCAAAACCAAGAAGCCTTCCTGGTGGAGGCCCAGAGCTTCCCCCTCCCCACACC